>NC_051852.1:80259706-80562736 GCF_905115235.1 Hermetia illucens | reverse complement strand
TATAGATTCAACTGGGTTCACCGGGTAACCTCCGAGCCGTGATTTGCAACATATTGCGTTGACATGATGAAGTATATTTTCAGAGAATCTGGGTTTGCCCTTCACTTTTCGCTCCACTCCAATTGAATTTTGTCTAACATTTTCTTATTCAACTTTTGTCAGAAATTTGCTCGAATATTGTTTTGCGCTCCCTGTACAGAGATGAAACTGATGAGCAGCTAGCCGATACCCTGTCCCAATATAGGCCTCATGTAAAAGCGTTACAGGAGATGTGTTGGACAGGGGCCGGTTTCCTGGAGAAGAGTCGCTACACCATATATTATAGTGGCCATTCAGTAAACCATGTGCTCGGAGTAGGTTTCTTAGTCAGCCAAAAAATGAAACCTGCTGTTATCGGCTTTGAAAACATAAGCGAACGGCTATGCACTCTGCGCTTGCGAGGCAAGTTTAGAAATATAAGCCTCATTAACGTTCACGCCCCTACAGAGGAGACCACAGAGTCGGAGAAGGATACCTTGAAGGATGCCGCAGTGAACAGAGCACCTGGAGATGAAGCATCAACAAATGATCTTCACAACCACCTGAAGAACATTATCATGGATACGGAAGTTTTACGAACAAGTGAGCAGAATGAAACCTTATACACCTCGATGCTTATCCTGCCAAGACAAAGAGGGAAATTTGATTTCCGACAGAATGGGCATATTGGAGCGATGGGTTGAGTACTTTGATCAGCTACTGAACAAGCAGAACATCGGCGAGTTGGAGGTCCCGCCAACTGAAGACGACGGACAAAGATTGCCACCACCAAGTTTAAAAGAAACAGTCCGTGCAATTCATCGGCTAAAAAGTCATAAGTCGCCAGGAGCCGATGGAATTACAGCCGAATTAGTTCAATATGGAGGCGACCAGTTACACCAAGTGGCTCATCAATTTGCGCTCAAGGTATGGGATAGCGAATCAATGCCTGACGATTGGCAACGAGGCATTATCTATTTCATACATAAAAAGGGAGATATCACACAGTGCAGCAATTATAGATACACGTGATACACGTTGCTGAATACCATCTATAAGATATCCTCCGCTATCTTCCTAGGCCGGATAGACCCATATGCTCAACATCATGAGCCATTACAAAAGAGGCTTCACTCCAGGCAAATCAGCAACAAATCAAATTTTCTCTCTGCGGCAAGCGATGGAAAAACTGTTGGAATATGACCTATGATAGCATAGCCAGGGTAAAACTGTACATGGCCATGAGAGAATTCGGTATCCCGACGAAATTAATAAGATTCACTAGGCTGACACTGACCAATGTGCGAGCCCTGATAAAAACAGCAGGATCACTCTCAAGAACATTCGACATCGACAAGGGTCTACGACAAGGGGATGCCCTATCATGCGTCTTCTTTAACCTGGCCCTCGAGAAAGAGATCCGTGATGCTGAGGTAAATGCAAGAGGTACGATCCTCTTCAAGTCCACCCAACTACTGGCATATGTTGACGATATCGACATCATGGGAAGAACCACCCGAGACGTACAAATTGCATTCATCCAGATCGAGCAGGCGGCGATTACCGCGAGATCTTGGGCTGCACATCAATGAAGGCAAGACAAAATATATGGTGGCAACGTCAGCACCGAAGACGAATCAACCAACAACATCAAACCGCACTGGTCAAACACGAAGAAGAATAAGGATAGGAGAATACAACTTTGAGACCGTTGACAATTTCTCCTATCTAGGGTCGAAAATCACAACCAATAACAGCTACGATGATGAAATCCGCGCACGGTTGTTCTCAGCCAACAGAGCCTATTTCCGCTTACAAAGACTGTTCCGCTCGAAACGTTTCACCATAGGGTCAAAGCTCTTACTGTACAAGACAATGATCTTTCCAGTCCTTATGTATTCCTCTGAGACTTAGGTTCTTAGCAACGAGAATTGCGAACTCTTGCCCGCGTTCGAAAGAAAAACCCTCCGAAGAATTTTTGGCCCCCTACATGAGGATGGATGATTCCTACATAACGACGAAATCTATGATGGATGGATAAAATCCGGCTCAATAGGTTACGGTGGGCGGGTCTCTTAATCCGTATGGATGAGGATGATCCCATCCGGAAAGTCTATAAGGGCAATATCTATGGTAGAAAAAGAAGACGAGGCAGACCCTGCCTAAGATGGAGCGCGTAGGCCAGGACGCCAGACAGCTTTTGGGGATATCGAATTGGTCGATCTCGGCGCAAAACCGGGATGTCTGGAGTTCCTTATTAAGGCAGGCCTAGACCGGATACCGGTTGTTGCGCCGTTGATGATGGTGATTGTTTTATAACCTAATTTTCTGACGATGTAGCGGATAAAAAACTAATCACTGCATTCGAAGGTATCATCGGACATTTGCTAACGATAAGAATGGCCAACCCAACTCTTCCGTGGATCAGATGTCTACCTAAAATTCATAAACCTGGAATTAAATTGAAGCAAAAGACGAAGAAATTATTTGGAATTAGTTTCTCCAGGGGGACGATTTTTGAAGGGGACTTCAGCAGTCGTAAAAGGCAACGCTCTACCACAACTGCCAAGCATGGGTATATTCATGTCATTGCGGGATGTAAGGCGGAATGTTACTAAACTCCATAAACGCATTCTTTCCACGATGTAGGAGGGAATAGAGTTAGCCCACCTTTCTGGTGGTTGAGAAATGCCTTCTTTGTGTTTCATAGTCTACCAGATATAAGAAGGATTTCACAAAAGAAAACAAATACATCCTCAGCAGCGCCACAAACTAAAAGCACAGAACTTCTACTTGGTCCTGCACCACTTGTTGTTCGGACTGATCAAGCAACCTAGAAGGTCTTCCGTTGTATACCTTGAAAATAAAATAGATTCCCGCTACAGCTGCTTGATAGGAACACCTAAATACAACAAGTAATGCAGTAAACCAATCTGAAACCTACAGGCAGGAAATGGTAGCTAAAATTAAATGGATGGGATTTACAGAATTGCCCAGATCTGCATATATCGAGCAAACGAAAAGGGTGCTGGTCCGCAGAATTAAAGAATATCTAACGAAGGTATAGGAAGCAATAAACAGGTCGAGAAACGGGAAGCTGGACGCTTCAGATATGAAAAGTTTTGGGTCTAGGAGTTCGTTTTGTACATACATAGTTAAAAATGCAGTTGCGCACAATTTTTCAAGAGCCCTTTACGCAAATAATTTGCTTTGTAAAGTACTGTCTCGATAATAGTCAACTGCATACGCTTCACACCAGGAGTTGCACAAGTTCACCTAAAACAGATACAGAACAAGTCAGGATATCGGAAGCTCGGCACTTCGAGTATAAAGGGTTTGTGTTTATTTTATGTAAGCAACTCTCTATGTACGTTTTTCATTCGTACATAGCTAAGCTGTTTATTTAAATTCACTTTTTATGATTATGACGTACACATATTAGAGCGCAATAAATATACTTGAAATGCAAAACTTTCGTCTTCTCTAATTTTGTTAATAATGGATTGCGTTAAAGCTTTTCAGAAATGTGTCCTATATTATTGCCAATACTACTATCAAATTTTGTACTTATAGAAATAAAATATGGTAATATACTATTATTAAATTTATTTGAGCAGATATGGAAACGGGATGTA
Organism: Hermetia illucens; assembly: GCF_905115235.1. Classification (NCBI taxonomy): domain Eukaryota; kingdom Metazoa; phylum Arthropoda; class Insecta; order Diptera; family Stratiomyidae; genus Hermetia; species Hermetia illucens. Next base: position 80,559,083 of record NC_051852.1, on the reverse strand, counting down.
TTTAAGACTTTCATATAATTGCAACATTGCGAATTTTTTTCAGAATTTTCGGTTGGATAGGTTCTGAGAACGAAACCTGTATCACTTTTTGGGGCACACATTTTGAGCCCCACGCTCATGTGTTTCAGTCACTGTGAGAAATAATATCAGTTTCGAAAAGTACTAATTAAGCCAGACCCAGATGACCACATTCTTTGAAAATAAAAATTTACACCTCCTTTCACATGTATGTGAGTACGTAACTGATTTCATCCCATATAGTGTAAATAATTATTTGATTTTTAAACACGCCAATGTTAACGATATACAATTTTAACATGTCAATCTGACAGTCGTAATCTTGCTAAAGTATAAAGAAATAAATTAAATTCTAACCGGTTTAGTTTTATAAGAAAAATGAATTACTCTCCCAACCGGGATGCTCTAAAACATTAAATATTCATATTACATATTGCACATATTACATGGATGTATATTAAGTGGATTTATATACCAGCGAGCCTCTTGGACCACAGCAAGTCCCGAAGAAAAAAAAAGCCTCTTCACCAAAGAAGGCGGAGCCGGCGAGAGTACCCGCGAAAGTCGGTAATCTCACGATTGCAGCCACAACACCTACAAAAGTGGAAGAAACCAACGCCCGGAGGCCCGAACAATGGACTAAGGTGAGCAACAAGAGGAAAAAGAACAAAAAGAAGCTCCGCCCGGAAATAATAATTATTTCCAAGAAGAGAAATATGTCCTATGCCGACATCCTCCGAAAGGTGAAGTCAGACCCGGAATTGAAGGATTTGGGGGATAGTGTGAGCCGTATCAGGCGAACACAAAAAGGGGATCTGATGCTGGAGTTAAGTAAATCTGCCGACAAGTCGGCCGATAACTTCCGCGGGAAGGTGGAAAGTGTACTTGGAAAGGAAGCTGAGGTAAGAGCTCGGAAACAGGAGATAGTGGTTGAATGCAAGGACCTAGATGAAGTCACCTCACGGGAGGACATCTGTGCTGCGCTAAAGCAGCAGTTCAACCTTGGCGATATAGACCAGAGTGCCATAAAAAGGATGAAGAAGGCATATGGTGGGACACAGACCGCTATTATTAGTTTGCGGCGGAATCAGCTATTAAGTTAATTACCGCGGGCAAGGTAAGGGTAGGTTGGGTCATGTGTAGGCTCAGGGAGCAAATCTCTCTAAAGAGATGCTTCAGATGCCTCGATTTCGGCCATTTTGCGGCGGCATGCACTAGCCAGCATGATAAGTCGAGGAGTTGCAGGAAGTGTGGGGAAGAGGGCCACCTCATCAAAGATTGCACCGGAGATCCACGGTGTATGTTACGTAGTGGGAAAGAGGGCGTGGACAGCCGGCATATTGCGGGAAGCAGCAGATGTCCGGTATATAGGAGGGAGCTGAACCGCACAGGCAAATGAGATTGATACAAATCAATCTCAATCACTGTGAGGCAGCTCAGGACCTGTTCTCGCAAACCATTCGAGAGTCGAATGTCGATGTCGCGGTTATTTGGGAGCCGTACAGAAACTACGGCGGTGCGACTTGGGCGGTGGATGCGTCTGGCAACGCAGCAATCTGGGCGTGCGGAAGACAGGCCATTCAGGAAGTCATGGCCCCCCCGGCAGCCGGTTTTATAAGGACGGAGGTCAACGGTGTCCATATTTACAGCTGCTACGCTCGTCCTAGTGCAACCTTAGCACAATATGAGGAGATGTTAGACAGTCTGGTGTTGGATGCTAGAGGCCGCTGCCCTAAAATCATTGCGGGCGATTTCAATGCGTGGGCCCTGGAGTGGGGAAGCCGATCGACGAACACCAGAAGTCAAATTCTGTTGGAGTCATTTGCGGAGCTGGACATCGTGCTGGCCAACGTTGGATGCGTGCCCACCTTTCGAGAAAGAGGGTCGGGTTCGATCGTTGACCTGACATTTGTTAGCACTTCACTGGTGAGGGGGATGGCTTGGCAAGTGAGTGAGCACTACACCCACAGTGACCACCAGGCCATCTTCCTCCACATTGGGAACCGGGGAAGCAGTCAACGACGCTCTGGAGGTGGAAGGGCTAAGGCGGTTAGCTGGTCTATCGGAGCTTTCGAGGAGGAGACATTCCTGGCCGCATTGGAGGGAGCCCATGATCCGGATGGAACAGCGGTGGAAAGGGTCACACAGCTGTCTCAGCGTGTAACCGAAGCATGCGACGCTACGATGCCACGACGACGTTTGCACCACGGCAAGAGGCCAAACTACTAGTGGAACACGGAGATCGCTGCCTTGAGATCCTCTTGTCTCCGAGCGAGGAGACTTTCCCACAGGACAAGGGGAAGGCCGGAGCACCAGGAGCGTGAGTAGGAATACAGGGATATGCGAAGCAACCTTAAGAAGGCCATTCGGAGAAGCAAGCGGGAATGCTACCAGCAGCTCTGCATGGAGGCTAATACGAATCCGTGGGGTACAGCCTTCCAAGTTGTAATGAAGAAGATCCGCGGGCGAAAATCACCTCAGATGACATGCCCACGGCTCTTGTTGCAAATAATTGCAACTCTTTTCCTGCAGCAGGAGCAGGACGAAAGAAAACCTCAACTGGCAGCTCAGCAGGACGTCTTCTCGATCCCTGATGTTACCGAAGAGGAACTTTGGGAAATCTGCAGGCGTATTGGGGATAGCAAGGCTCCGGGATTGGACGGAATTCCGGAAGATGTTGGAGAGGGTGATATACAACAGGCTGCTCCCGTTCATCGAGCTTGCGGGTGGTCTTTCAGAGCGGCAATATGGGTTTCGGCGAGCCCGTTCTACGGTCGATGCAGTAGCAAAGATCGTGGAATTGGCTCGAAATGCAATGGCCATGGGCAAATGCTGTGCTCTGGTGACGCTGGACGTCAAAAATGCTTTTAACTCAGCCAACTGGGGCTGGATTGAGGGCGCTTTGGCCAAACTGGGTGTTCCTAGCTACTTGGCTCGGCTCATTGAGAGTTACCTTTCGGACAGACTTCCCTGGTACGAGACGGACGACGGGCCGAAGGAGTACATTGTGACAGCAGGTGTGCCTCAAGGTTCTATATTGTGACCGCTGCTGTGGAACATAATGTACGACGGAGTGCTTGGCCTTCGCGTGCCGGAGGAGACAACGCTGATTGGTTTTGCGGACGACTTGGCGGAAGTTACAATTGCCAAGCATCCCGAGGACGTGGAGCTTTATGCAAATGAAGCCATTCATACCATCAAGTCATGGTTATGAATGATCAAGCTGGACCTGGCGGACGAAAAGACGGAGGCGGTCCTCATTACCAACCGTAGGAAGAACAACACGGTTACCATCCGGGTTGGTAATCGTGAGGTCGTCTCAAAATCGGTTGTCAAATACCTGGGGGTGATGATCGATGCCAAGCTGAGTTTCAAGGGACACTTGGATTATGCGCGAGAGAAGGCAGCAAATGCCAGCTCATCCCTTGCAAGGATGATGCCTAACGTGGGAGGGCCAAAGTATAGTCGCAGCCTACTCATCGCGGGAGTGGCGAGGTCGATCCTGCTATACGCGGCCCCTGTCTGGGCGGGAGCCTTGAACCACGCTGTCAACCGGAGGAAGATATGTTCGGCATACCGGCCAATTGCGCTAAGGGTGTGCAGCGCATTTAGGACGGCGTCGACGGAGGCAGTGTGTGTTATCGCAGGAATGATCCCTATAGATCTTCTAGCGAGCGAGGCACACTGGCTCTACGAAAAACAGAAGGCAAATCCAACCGAGATGAATGCGGATTTCCGAAAAGCCATCAGGAGAGAGTTGTGTGGCAAGTGTCAACAACGATGGGATAACTCCGACAAGGGCAGGTGGACCCATACATTGATCCCGTGCATCGAGAAATGGGTCAACCGAAAGCACGGAGAATTGAATTACCACCTGACACAGTTCCTTACGGGACACGGTGGCTATAGGAAGTACTTGCATCGCTTCGAGTTGGACGAGTCTCCCAACTGTGGTGCTACACTCGAGGACCCGGAACACTTTATGTTCCATTGTCCCAGATTTTTGCAGCAGAAAAGGAGGTTGAACAGCATCTTAAGGGCGGACATCGAGCCCTCCAACCTGGTGGAAGAGATGTTGAAGTCGGAGGAAAACTGGATGGCGGTAAATGAGGCAGTAGCCGTGGTGCAGACAAAACTTCTGGAGTTGGATCGAGCTCGGAAGGCGGCGCGACGGAGACGTGACATGGACGAGCTGGTATAGCGAACCAGAGCCTCCCCCGCGAAGTAATACTTCACGGTGGTCCCGCGGGGAGGGGCGGAAGAGTGGGGGTGGTTTTAGTGGGTGTGAATCCCACACACTGCTGCAACCTGGCGCAGCAGCGTCTTTCTAAAATTTCCACCTCCATCCATAAAAAAAAAAAATTAAGTGGGTTTATATACCTTACATATAATATATGTAAGCAAGCATATGTTTGATTAAGCCATAATAAACAACGGCAACAAGTGATTGCTTACCCTTTACTAGGCATCTACCAAAGGCTCATGCTTTCGATATCCATAATTAATGGCCGTTCCATCCCCAAAATTTAGAGCAAGCCTATAGAAAGCGATAAATATGTCGTCTCTTTTTCTTTTTGGAAATGAAAAGTGATGTTTATGATATTATATTGGAATATCACTTTTTTCTAAAAGTTACGTGATATCATATTACCTACTAAGATGTTTCGTGCATCTCTACGACCTACCGCAAACCAAGCGACAATATGTGTGCTCGATGTGACGGTGCTAAATAGTTTTTTCTATTAGATGTATTAAATATAAATATATCAATCTGAAACAAAATTGTCTCCAATTTGGAACTTATAGTAGAAATTAACAAAATACGAGGGTGGTAAATATACTTTCTGCATAGTTAAATACATGTTCTTTTGGGAGGAACTAAAACATATAACGCCTTGTGTTAATTTGAATGAATAACAAGTCGGGAAATCGGAAGCTGGACGCTTGAGGTATGAAACGTTTTGTGTATTTTTTTTATAAAAACATTTCAGTCGATATCTGCTCCATTAGTACGCCGTAATATATGCATATATTATGTGAAACTATCCACTTTCGCGTTATATTGACATTCAAAGTCTAGAATTTGCACAGAAGCTTCTAGGATTCTAGGATAAACTTAAGGGAGTTTTACAGTCAACTGCAAAAAAAATATAGTATTATACTATTACTAACTTTATTTGAGCAGATATCGGTATGGAGGATATTTCGGAGTCTAGGTACCATATAGTGGCAGCCTCTTGATTTTTTTCAGATTTTTCGGTTGAGTAGTTTTTGAGAGTGGGTCCGTTAAACAAATAATTAATAGTAAAACTACTAAAAGTACTAACCGAGACCTTTCATTTGATACCCCACATGACTATATTTGGTGCAAAAAAATGTACACTCCCCTTTTGCGTCTACGGCGACTTGCCCTTAAATTCGACGTAGAATAATGTAACTTACTGTATGCGTGAGGGTTCACAGTTCCCACCTTTTTACCAAATTTGCTGTCAATGGTTATAACCTTTCCGAGATCAATTTCTTGCCCTACACTGTTTAATGGAATAGTAACGGATCTTTTCCCACAGAATGTGAGTACCGCTAACCTTCCCACTGTCGAGATAGACTTCGCCGAAGTTCCCATAGTAAGTGAAGAGTAGGTCCCCGAAGCTGCGGAAAAAATAGTTGGAAATCAAACACCCGTTTTGGATAGCATCCCCAATAAAGCTCTCAAGGCAGCAGTGAAAATAGCTAAAAATATGTTTGCCGAGGCGTTCTGCACATGCCTTAAAGGAGGAGCATTTCCTTCACAATGGAAGAAGCAGAAATTAATACTAGTCCCCAAGCCAAACAAACGTTTGGGTGAAGCTTCGTCCTACAGGTCGATATGCCTTCCAAATAATACTGGCAAACTATTCGAACCAGTAATCTATAACAGATTACTTCCAATTGCAGAAAAGGATCAGTGCGGTTTTCGAAAAGGAAAGTCTACAACCGATGCAGTTGTCCTAATAGCTTATACAACTAAGAACGCACTTGACGAGGACAATTCTTGTGCACTGATCATACTCTATGTAAAGAATGCCTTCAATTTCGCTAGATGGAACAAGATACTTGAGTCGCTAATTAGATCTTACGCGTGGCAAAGTACCTGGTGCGTATCGTTGCCGACTTCTTAATCGATAGGGTTATGTGCTACGAATCAGATCAAGGAATGGTTAAAAAACGCTGGTCTACACTCGCAGAACATAAGACGGAAGTAGGACTTATTACCAAGCGGAGAAAATGTACTTCTATGAAGATTAAAGTTGAAACACAAACAATTCATTCCAAGCCTGCGCTTAAATAGTTAGGCTTAGTGATTGACCAGAGGTTAAGCTTCAGATTGCATGTGGAGGGTGCAGCAACCAAGGCAAATAACATCGGATCGCTGATTGCGAGAATGCTATCAAATATAGGTGCCAAGGCCGAGCCGTCGACTCTTTATTTCAAAGGTGGTCTTTTCAATCCTACTGTATGCAGCAGCAGTATGGCAGTATGGCAAATGTACTGACAAATACAGCAAATAAGAGAAAGATAGAAGCTGCGTATCGTATAAGTGTACTTGGGACATAATGCATTTACAGAACAATATCCAATGAAGCAGCTTGCGTGATAGCAGGAATGGTCTCGGTTGAGATTCTGGCGAAAGAAAGTCAACGACTTCACGATCAAGCTTATCTCACCGGAGAATCTTCTGCCCGTCGGCGACAGTTCGCACGAACTGAAACTGTCGCGAAATGGCAGGAGAAATGGACCGAGTCAGAAAAAGGCCGCAGGACTTACAGAATCATATGGGATAACACGAGAGAAACACGATTGGTAACACGAGCGCAGAATAAATCCTGATCCAGCCCCGCGACGTAATACCAAATGGGAATCCCGCGGGGAGAGTGGAAGGAGAAGGTGATGTGTAAGAGTCCCACATAACCGTGTGGCAGGAGCCTGCGGTAACGTTTGAAGGTTTCCACCTTCCATCGGCAAAAAAAAGACAGACAGACAAACAGGCAGACAGATAGTAAACCGATTTTTAATAAGATTTTGTTTTACACAAAACCTTAAAAAAACAACACAACAATGGATAAGCCTGGAAAACCGTAGAAAATTTGTCGAAGATAAATCAAAAGAAGCAAAACCAGTTCAAATCGTCATAATCAGTTCACTAATCGATGTAGTAAACCAGTTGGTAAACCGGAAACTCGATGCTTCAGGTTTTTGTGAATTTATAAAGACATTTGAGTGTGAATTTATCCCATTAGTACGTAACACGTAATATATGCATATATTATATGAGAGTATCCATTTTCGAGTCATATTAACATTCAAAATCTTAAATTTCCAAAGAAGTGACAAATTTGACCTATTATAACTTTATTAGTAGTTAGTAGATTTCTACCAAACTTAGTAGGATCAAGCTCTATATTATAGCCTACATTACTGCTATTTCGTGGTACTGGGATGAACTTAAGGGGGTTCCGCAGCTAATTACTGAAAATTATAGTAATATACTATTATTAACTTTATTTTAAGGGATATCGGTATAGGAGGTATTTCGGAGACCAGCCATTATATGGTGGCAGCCTCTTGATTTTTTTTCAGAATTTTTGGTTGGACAGTTTCTGAGAATGGACCCCTTAAATAGATGATCACTTTCGACCCCCCGGACTCCCGGCATTTCCAACAAATGTCAAAACTAAGACCAGCTTCGAAAAGTACTAACGGAGACCTTTCCTCTTGACTTTTTTCAGAATTTACGGTTGGGCAGTTTCTGAGAATGGCCCCCTTAAATAAAACCTTAAAAATTGTGGTTGTGTTCTTCCACTTTCTACGCGGAGATCGTTGAAAGGGGACTTCAAATTCTTAGATAATGAGTACATGTCAGACAAGTCGAAAACCGGAAGCTTTACAGTTTTTAAGTGTAAGTATCTCTGAGTGCCAAATTGTTCCATTTGTACGTAGCTTCCAATCTATATAAATGCATTTAACATGTCAGACTATTCACTTTAGTGTGGCATTGATATTCGGTGTTTTGGGTTTCAGTAACTTTACACAAAAGAGACAGATATGGACTACTGTACCTTTGTCGCTAATAGTATATGGTCCCGCCTTCAAAACTTGGGCATATCGGACTTTGTAGTATAGTCCCTATTACTGCAAATTTTGATGACTCTAGGTTAAACTTTCTAGTCAATTTCCCAAAAACACAGTAATATACTACTAATAATTTTATTTGACTTGATATCGGTAGTCAACCTAGAATCATGTTAACCACTGCATGTGTGGGTGTATAAAATTCCCACCTTCCCACAGAATTTCATGTCAACCGATACAAATGTTTTTGAGAAAAGCGCATGTAAACGATAGACTGACTGAATTTTAAATAACTAAGGAGCGTAGTTTAGGCACGGAACCTGGGGTGCTTAATGTAGTATATCACCAAAATTATATTGAAAAGAAGTTGCATCTTCTAATGTCATAGAATGGCAGGGACACCGTGTATAACCTTACATACTAAAGAATTATCTACATAGTGCAACTCCAGGAATATACTATATTAAGTGTAAGACAGCATTTAACATCATATCTATAAATACCATCGCACGAGAACTATAACCAATTTAATAGAACGTAATTGATTGACAAATCACCCGTTCAAAATTGTCGTGTATTGCTTTCATGAGACCTTATATGTATACACAGTTTGGTCGACTTGATGAAGTAGGCCTCAATTATAGGAAGAAGACAACAACGGGTTTCCCTTCTTTCCAGTCGCGGATTGGAGAAAACAGCAGCAAGTGGCAGCTGAACGTTAGCAACAATTCAACATCAACCACGTCTACCTGGCATTCGTGTTACCAAATTAATGATCCACCGAAATATTCGGCAAAGGTGACATTACCATGTTCATTTCTCACTGACAAACTAGCAAACGAACAAAATTTGTTGCAATCAAATTTTTCTTTGCCTATGGAATGACAGGTCGGTTGGTCGGCGCCTTTAAGCAAATAAGAATTATTCATTAAAATTTATGGAATTTTTGCTCTAAAATCAAATTTCGAAAATATCGATTATTCTATTTTCCCTTGAATCCAGCCACAATTTTATCTTATTTTTCTTTGAAAAGTGTTGGTTGCTTTTTGTTTGAAATCAAATCTATCGAATTTAACAATGATTGTTTTTTTCATTCAGTGTTCATACAATTCCTTGCCGTTCTGTCTTTACAAGTATTTTAAGCGAAAAATCAAAGCAATTCAATATTGGAAAGATGGTTAGATGTTAAATATTGGAAATTGGGGCCGTGTTGAGCCGAGATACTAGTAAGAGACCGAGGGAATAGATAGGCCTACTTGAAGCAAAAAAACATTACTCCAGAACCGCAATAAAAGGCAATTTCCACCTCCGTAGCCTTACAACAGTAAAATATCCCGAAATGATATCTGGATCAGATTCGCTATTTTGCCTGGTCGAGGGGTTTTCAAATCACCGTATAGCGTGTCAAGCCTTCCCTGTTTCGGTCGGGTCGTTTCCGAACCATTTGGACGTTTAGGCTAGCCGCAGCCAGTGAGCCATTCGTACGAAAGATCCCGTCATCGATTTAATTTTATGATAACAAGTAAAACAAGCATAATTTCCAAAATTTAAGCTTCAGCAATATTAATAAAAATATATTAGCTCCGTTAGTACAAGAACTAAGAAACACAATACAATTTATTCAACTTTACTCAATTGAATTGTGAACTCATAACGCAGGAAGTATCCTTAATTATTTCTGCTCTATTTAATGATACGTCCGTTGTTGCAAATCGCGCGATAAAAAGTGATGGGTAAGTTTATGTCACGAGATTTCAACGATGTGTAATCGATGCAGCCCTCATTAATCTGAAGAGAGTACACAATTCTTATGTGTACACGAAGCAAAAAGCACAGCACTTCCTTCGCATAAACAATTTTTGAAAAAAAAAACTGATATCTCGCTCTGACATCAACACGTCTGCAACAGAAAAGCTGTTTGAACATTTCATTAGCATGAACAAACGCAACATAATTGTTGCCCCGCCAAACGATTATCCTTGAGAGGTTGGAACTTATATAAACATGTCAGATATAACTACTTCGATCAATACAAATGCAGCCTAAACATACCGAATCCTATTCCGCACTTCCTACTCGTTGTCTTCAGTCCTTTTCCATATATTCATGCCACCATAGAGTGTGAGAGTATGTACTGATACCAATGTGTGATGCAAATAGTTTTTAAGGGACTGAACTCGAAAGTAACAACTACCGCTGGATTCCAACTGATACAAGATGTCAGAATGCCAGGACGAAAGGACAGTGTGGAACAAAATTGAGAAAATTGCCCCACGTTACAGACCAAAATATGGAAAAAGGAGAGGAAAAATCGATATGGCGACCCTGAACGAGAGCTGCCATATAGTTAACTCTGGCAAATATCCTTCTACATGATTTTTGTTCCAGCGGTGAATGAGGGGCTATAAAAAATGTATGACTGACACCCACTGGTTTTCGGAAAAAGCTCCTAACTTTCATATCTAGGCTATTCTGGTTTTGTTATGATAGTTACTAATGATTAGTGCTATTACCTTGGCAATGGCGGCCATCCCCATGTTGTTGTAGAGTGACTTCAATGATAAAGTGACGTCATCGGACCACACTGGAACTTTACGGATTTATCATCCCCGAACTAGTAGCGAGCGGAATACTAGAAACCAGTCTAGATTGCGTTGCAAGCGGATCTAGTCGACGTTTCTGTGTCGATGCGAGTTTACTCCATAGTAGCTTATCCCTCATCGGCCCAATTACTAACCAACTTACACAAAGCTGGGTGTGTAGGTAGCCGAGCGGAGAGTAGCTGGGCGAACACTCGTCACTTTGAGCCACACTCTTTTATCACTGCAAAATGACTGTTAAGTGCTTTTCTTCCGTCCTGGTGTTTTCTCCACAACGCTATTATTTAGATGATACCCATCATGGGAAATTCCGATATCTCACCACTCGCCTCCCCCGTTGCAAAGAACACTTAAGAGCTCCGGGTTAAGCGGAAAGGACACTCTTCTTATATAATCCCTTCCGACGCTAAGAAGTCACTTATGATAATAATTCAAGACCTTATCGTGAAGACCACTTGAAAACATACACACAACTTTTAAATTTAATACCGAATCACAGACATTTGGAACAATACTTATTAATTTCTAGGAGCGAAGCACAAAGTCAATACTGTTTGGTACCTTTCATTATGTAACATAAACTTCTACTGAGGACTACTTCATATGAGGTGATTCCTGCGAACTGGGGATGAGCAAGAAAAGTCTCTAGATTGGAAAAACTTTTGGGTCGAAAACTCTATGCGAAAGATCGGGTCAAACATGGTTACGCCTCAAAGAAAAACTCGTTCCACTATGTAGCCGCGAAGTTAACAATAACTTTCCGGGAAATAGACCATAAATAATGTTCGATTCTGTATCAACTTCGCCGTTTTCAACTGAACACCATAAAGCTTAACTTGATTCTTGTGAAAATTCAATGTTTTCCGATAGAACGACAAAGCAACAGCGGTCGCCGCCATTTCTTCTTAGGGCGACTTCGACGACTGAAATTTTCCTCGCAATCGCACTCGTCATATGTAGAATTTTCCGAATGCTCCCTCGACTCCGATCCCCGCGCCAAGTAGATTTTCCTCGTGAATAGGTGAAAATTTCCCCCAACAGCTGCTCATATCATCAACCACTCGGACATGGATACGCTTGATGCCATGTGCCTGCGGAATCGTGTGTCGGTGGAATAAAATGCCGCCAAAGTGTGGGTGGAAAAAATTTCCCTTCGTTGGAAAAGCGGCGCCTTTTACATTTGTGTGGCAGCCTAGGCTTTCTGCAGACAGCTATGCGTGCACAATCTCAGTGACAGAGTATGCTTGAGGAAAATTCATTGGGGAGAAAGCGTACAGTGGATGGTTATAGTGTTGGGCTGAATAGAATAACTGTATTATATTTTTGATGACTCTGTTTTAGATCTCCAGAGTCACATTCGTTGAGGCCGGAATCATAAATAAATTTTTACCATCAAATCATGAACTGTATCACTGATTGCAAGATTCCTAATCACTTCTGTTCATCTTCTTTTCCACTAGGTGCATTTGCTATTCTAAAGGGATTCGAGAGATTCATTCGTTTCGAAAGGTAAGTAAGGTTCTTCCCTTGTCAAAACCTCGGAGAACTACAATCGGATTTGCGTTCAGACACAAAACGATTGTAAGCATGTTATTCATAAGATAGCAAAAAGTCGAGAAACCGAACGAACGACAGGTTATGTGTATTGCGAACATTTGGTCCATTTGTACCTAGAACGTAATATATAAAAATAATTTCGTCAAGCGATGTCACACTGCGCCCTAAAAGAACTATTGTGCCTCTTTACTAGCTATAGAATCCCTATAAACCATAGTATGTCATTTAAACCTATAACCGACAGAAATTTTATTATATTCCCTACTTCCAAGTGCTTCAACCTGGCATCTGGTATTAAGTATTTTCCCAGGTGCCTGAACCTACTTTGCACAAGTGCCGGACACTGTCTGTAGATAGCACTTGTGCAAAGTAAGTTCAGGCACCCGGGAAAGGTTGAAGCACTTGGAAGTAGGGAACATAATAAAGTTTCTCTCGGTTATAGGTATAGATAGATATCCCTAGCATCCCTAGGTGAGAGTTTAGCCTGCAGTGAACAGTAAGTATTCCCACTATGATCCGGAGGCTCTTCTTGGTGAGGTTTACACAATCTTTCGAGCGCTTGGGTTCGTATCCCCCTGGACTATTCCACTCCTGGTAAGTTTGCCCAGTAAAATTCCCTCAGCCGTTCCTCGTCAATATCGTAGAACGGCGTCGTAATGCCTTTCCTTCTTCCTTCCTTCCAGCTCATCCGCTGCTTCATTGCCTCGCGACCCAACATGTCCTGGGATCCAGAGTATCCAGACCTTATTGAGCGAGCCGAACGTATTCAGTTTGCTAAGGCATTTCCATACCAGCTTGGAATCTACCCGGTGGGACCAAAGTACTTTAATAGTCGCTTGGCTATTGGTTAGAATAGCAATATTCTGCCTCCTATAGTTCCTTTCGAGGTTGAACGGAGCTCATCTGTCCATGGCGTATATTCCCCCTGAAATATGCTGGTATGCTTACTCACTGGTTCAAACTGCATTTTCATTGGACTAATGGCCCCAGCACCTGCTCCCTCTGTCGTAGAAAGTCTGACGGTGTGCCAGGTAATCAGTTGCTAGTTTAAACCGTATGTCATTATCACGCCCAGTTTGCCCTATTGCTCCAAAGTGTTTCAAACTTCTTATCGAAGTGGAACTTCATTGTCATGTTTTCCTTTGGTATACGTAATTCGGGATGCTGCCTAGAAAGAGTATCAATTTTCCTTCGATTTAAGCACGTCCTCGCCTCACCTGTACTCCTGGACACTCTGAAGATCGACCTCCTTGCCTGCATGTTTACGTACAGATGCAGAGGAGTCAATCCTAGAAGAACCTCTGGGGATGCCATTGGGCGGTTCTCATTGTCCCACTGATACACACACAAGCAAGTCTTTGAAGTTTGTATAAATCCCTGGCTGTTGTGCTGCAGTGTAGCATTTTCGGGGTGCATACCCATTTTTCCCCGCTATGGACCTGCAAGTCATCAAAGTCCTTGTGGCTTTCCAATATTTGTTTTCAACATGTGTTTTCCAGAGTAGTTTTTAATCTAGTGTGATTCCCAAATATTTGACCTCTGTTACTCGTTTCACGTCCATGCCATGTAATCTAATAGCTCTCAGGTGATCAAGCTTGCGCTTCCTAGTGAATAGTATTATATTGACCTTGGCTGGATTTATGGGAACCCCCGCCTTTCTACATAAGTTACTAGTGATTCGCAGCCCGGTTTGAATTCTGTCCCATAGGGTATCTTCATATTTGCCCCTGCAGATTAAAACAATATCATCAGAGTAATCCTGAACGCGTATTCCAGTATTTGTTAGCTCTCCTAGGAGTTCATCAACTACCATGCTCCACATTAATGGCAATAACACTCCACCTTGTGGACAACCTTGAGTAGTGTTCATGACGATAGAATTTATATTTGTCAGTACTTCTATTTGCTTACTATCTAAAATTCTGCCCATCTAGAAAGCCAGGGTGTGCCCCCTCCCTTGCGGATTAGGGCATCTCTAATCTCTATATGCGATGTGTTCTCCTTCGATGTCCATAGCGCTATTTCCTTCGTTGCTATCGCATCCCGTAATACATCCGTCAGTTGATACAGAGCAGTTTCGGTTGACTCTCCTGCCGAGTAAGCGTGTTGACAACGATGTAGGGGATTACGTATTAGAACATTTGTTCTAATATAATTGTCTATGATTTTCTTCATCGACTTAAGTACGAACGATGTCAGGCAAGTCTGAAAGGTTTAGGGTGAAAAGGATCTTTTTAACCCGCTTTCGGAATAAAAACCGCTCTTACCCGTTTCCAAGCCTTTGGTATAAATCCCAAGGCTATGCTGCCTCTTATCGCTTAGGAGAGATAATAAGATGATATCTAGGCTTCTCTGAAGTAGTGCTAGGAAAATGCCATCTACTCCGGGTAATATCATCTGTTTCAAGGTTTCCAGGGCCCGTCTTACCCCAGCTTCCGAGCATACCATTTTCGCTTGTTTCCAATTCCCTTTTCTCCTCCTTCTGTTCATTGTTAGGGTGTCAGGCAGAATGCTATTGCTATGCTGTCCGCTGTGGGGTGAAGCCCCAGGAAATGAGAAGCAGATGTATCCTGTCGTGCTGATTTTCAGTAAATGTCCCAGCCTTCCTTTTTCAGACAGATCCAGAGGATCTTGTCTTTTTCTTTATAGCTTTATACAGCCTAGATGCTGCAGTGGTTTGTTCGATTCCTTGACATAATTCCATGGAGGTGCTCTATTTTGTTTCCCTATTCGCGATACTATACGCCGTCAGTGCCCTTTTGCACCTCTGAGTTATACATAGAGTTATGTCTAGTACCCTTTGTCTGGTGCTGGCCACGAATGTTGGAATATTACGTTATGTATATATGTTTTTTTTTAGATTTTTCGGTCGGGTAGGTTCTGGGAATGGGTCACTGAAAGAAAGGACTAATTTACAGCCCCATCCCCCACCTTATCCATTAAATGTCAAAACTGAGGCCGGAATTTAAGAGCACTAACCTGAATCTTTCATTTGATACCCCACATGACTCTATTTGGTGAAGAACATTTTTACACTCTTTTTGCAAGTATGAAGGCCCCCCATTAAGTTCCATGTAGAACGATGTAACTCACTGTATGCGTGAGCATTCACAGTTCCTCCTTGTCCCCAAATTTGTGTCAATCCGTAAACCCATTTCTGAGAAAAGTGCGTGTAATTGACAAGCAGACCATAAACCGATTTTAGTAAGGTTTGGTTTTACACAAAACCTTAAAAACAAAAAAAAAACTGAACCTCGCGAAAGAAACTAACTTATTCCGGGGCTACACGGAGACAATTTCACAACTTTTACAGTGAGTAGCAGCCCTGCCCATAAATGATTAAGAAACAGCAAAAAGAGCAAGAAAAGCTTCGTACCTTAAAAGTAAAAAGACCGATGAACGAACGACCAGACAAAATGAGTCTTCGAGTCTTTGTATTAGGGATCACCATCATCATCAACGACCTAAGATCCAGTGCCCGATCTAGGTCTATCTTAATAGACTACTCCAAATATCCTGGTTTTACGCCAAAGACCAATAATTCGATGTACTGCAGCTGCCAGTCATCTAGGCTTACGTCGTCGCTCTATCCAAGGCACCATATATCATATTTAGTAACCCGCCCACCACAACTTATTGAACCTTATTTTATCCATTACGAATAGCCCTCAATTTAGCGAATAAATTTTTTTGATACGTAGGTAGGGTAACGGTTCAAACTTTTGTAGGAGGCCAAAAATTCTTGAACAACCGTGCGCCGACATTGCTATCATATATACCTGTTATCGATTGCGGTATTCGGCCCTTAATAAGGCAAAATATTGAATGCTTTTAAAGTTGTAGTCTCTTATTTTTATTGTTTTTAGTGAAATAGTGCAATTACATAATGCTATTGTTTTTAGTACTTATGCTGCTACTTATGTGCTTATGGTGTCTCGCCCCCAATGATATACCGCAAAAGACCTCGCATCACCTGCTCGATCTGAATGAAGGAAGTTCTTGTAGGTACACGGAAGATTAACCTCCTATTATCTTGATATCATCAGAGAACACCCCTGCCTTGGACCGTTAGTGATGGTGAAAGCTATCGAGAGTGACCCTGCTGCTGTCATACGGAAGGTCGCGGTTCAAATCTCATTGGTGGCAGTGGAATTTGTATCGTGATTTGTTGGCGGATACCAGTCGACTCAGCTGTGAATGAGTACCTGAGTAAAATCAGGGTAATAATCTCGGGCGAGCGCAATGCTGACCACATTGCCTCCTACAGTGTACTGTAGTGTACCGTTACGATCTTGAATGAAGTGCTCTACCACACTTCAAGGCGCTGATCCAACATAGATTGTTGCGCTAACGATTATTATCATTATGGTGCTATAGGCGGCTAAAAGATAGTGTAACTGATAGTTATATTCCAACAGTTTCTCGCCGCAGGGAGAACCTCTAATCTGTTGCTGGCTTGCCTGCAGTGAAACCTCTTTGGTATGGGCAGATGATATTTTGGACATATGGGACTTTAGGTTCGTATAAATAATACCCATTGCAAATTTTGGAAGACGGTACATCAAGAAGAGCACTACGCTATTAAAATGATCGATAGCGGGGCTAAACAAAAGCTGTTTTGTACCTAAAGCAAACAGGAAACGCAAAAGAAATCTGCCTGAATTTGTCGGGTGCAAGTGGATATTTTGAAAAGTTAGTCATTAGGCGAGGAAGCAGGCCGTAAGGTGGTCATACCACCGATTAAGGGGCTATTTCCAGTTGCAGTGCGTGATATAGCGACATTTTCCTGATTTTTTGGACGGCTTAGTAAATGCTTAATAAGTTTTTTTTTCAGAAAAACAGGTTAACCTGTTTCCCAGGAGTTTTTTTTTTTGCGAATGGCGAGCATTGGACACGACAATTCGATTCATACAAATTCAGAATTTATAAAAATGTTCGTTAGTATATCGTATTGTCGAAGGATTCGTCAACGCCAAGGAAATCATCATTATCATTGGCGCAACAACCGGTATCCGGTCTAGGCCTGCCTTAATAAGGAACTCCAGACATCCCGGTTTTGCACCGAGGTCCACCAATTCGATACCCCCAAAAGCTGTCTGGCGTCCTGGCCCACGCAATCGCTCCATCTTAGGCAGGGTCTGCCTCCTCTTCTTTTTCTACCATAGATATTGCCCTTATAGACTTTCCGGGTGGGATCATCCTCATCCATACGGATTAAGTGACCCGCCCACCGTAACCTATTGATTCGGATTTTATCCACAACCTGACGGTCATGGTATCGTCCATAGATTTCGTCATTGTGTAGGCTACGGAATCGTTCATCCTCATGTAGGGGGCCAAAAATTCTTCGGAGGATTCTTCTCGCGAACACGGCCAAGAATTCGCAATTTTTCTTGCTAAGAACCCAAGTTTCCGAGGAATACATGAGGACTGGCAAGATCATAGTCTTGTACAGTAAGAGCTTTGACCCTATGGTGAAACGTTTCGAGTGGAACAGTTTTTGTAAGCTGAAATAGGCTCTGTTGGCTGACAACAACCGTGTGCGGATTTCATCATCGTAGCTATTATCGGTTGTGATTTTCGACCCTAGATAGGAGAAATTGTCAACGGTCTCAAAGTTGTATTCTCCTATTCTTATTCTTCCTGTTTGACCAGTGCGGTTTGATATTGTTGGTTGGTTCGTCTTCGGTACTGACGTTGCCATCATATATTTTGTCTTGCCTTCATTGATGTGCAGCCCAAGATCTCGCGCCGCCTGCTCAATCTGGATGAAGGCAGTTTGTATGTCTCGGCTGGTTCTTCCCATGATGTCGATATGGTCAGCATATGCCAGTAGTTGGGTGGACTTAAAGAGGATCGTACCTCTTGCATTTACCTCAGCATCGCGGATCACTTTCTCGAGGGCCAGGTTAAAGAGGACGCATGATAAGGCATCCCCTTTTCGTAGACCGTTGTTGCTGCTGCTTTTATCTGGGCTCGTACATTGGTCAGGATCAGCCTAGTCAGTCTTATTAGTTTCGACGAGATACCGAATTCTCTCGTGGCCGTGTACAGTTTTACGACGACGAAGGAAATGCAAACTTTTAAAAATATGTTTGTTTTAATAAAACGTTCACTTTTTCGAAATATAAAACTTTCGAATTTTAAGGTTTTTAAGGGTCCTTAATAACTTAGTTACACGCACAGGGGAGTGTGGAGTATCAAATGAAAGCTGTCTATCAATACTTTACGAAGCCGGTCTTAGATTTGATATTTATTGTGCTTGGAGCTGAAAGTACTAATTTCTTTAACGGACCAGTTCTCGGAAACTATCTGAAAATACCTGAAGTTGCTCCCATATGGTATCTAGGCCTCATAATATCTTCCATACCAATATCTACTCAAATTAAGTTAATAATAGTATATCGCTATGATTTTGGGAAGTAGACTAGAAATTCTCCGTAATTTTTTCCTATATGCATACATACATATATATGGTTGCCATTTACCCGTTGGTGGGGGTCAATCACATCTACGCGCCATCGTGCGCGGTTGCGTCAACTCCCACCATGGTTCCCTCAGATGTCCGCACTACTTCTCTACTGTTCTGTGCTAAGTGCCCTTGGGACAACCCACCCCTCGGCCATCCGGGGAGAGTGGAATCCACTACATGGCGTAACGAGCAAAGCGATGTACCCCTCCTT
Organism: Hermetia illucens; assembly: GCF_905115235.1. NCBI lineage: Eukaryota > Metazoa > Arthropoda > Insecta > Diptera > Stratiomyidae > Hermetia > Hermetia illucens. The sequence goes on along the minus strand of NC_051852.1, from coordinate 80,540,116 downwards.
AAGGTATGACCTACCCACTGTTACTTCTACCGACCGATCACGGTGCATACGGGTGTGCCGACCAAATCCTTCGTTTGAGATAATGTCAGGCAGCATACTCCGATGATACGACACAGACATGTGTTGACGAAGGCTTGGAGTTTTTTGATAGCAGTGGTGTTCACTTTTCGTGTGCTACTCCCGTATTGCAACACAGAAAAATCACTAACACTGGAGAGTCTCAAATCGATTTTGGTGTTGAGATAACTACATTTTAAAATTTTGGACAAGGTAGCGAAAACGGGTTTATTGCTATTAATGCGTTAGTCAATACCCAGTTCGGTGCCACCGTCCGCGCTCCTGTGATATATAAATTGATCGACGCCTTCGATGCTCGTCTCATGAATGCAAATAAAGAAAGTGCGATGACCCGTTAGACTGAGAACATTGGTTCAGTCCAACTATATTTGCCTCTTTTCAAATCCAGAGCCATTTGGCCGAGGTCCATGTCCCGATAGTAGCTATTACTTTCTATGAAATGCCCCTCCTGTGCAGAGCACTCCAGATACACTTCTTGTTCACACTATTGAAAGTTTTCTCAACTTGACACTTGTAAGTTATAAAGTACTGTTACAATGTTGCATTTTGGAATTTCGATAAAAAATCGATAAAGAAATTCCATTAAAGTTTAAACCGGTATGTCTTCGATATGCCTGTGACATTAGCAATTGAGAACAGCCGTGATACCGGAAGCTAGGCGCTTCGAGTAAAATCTTTGTGTTCATCTTATGTGAGGAACTCCGTATACACTCCCTATGCATATGTATATACATACCAAAAATATCAATATTGTGCTAAAACTAAATAAACAAACGTTGCCCATTCAAATGCCTCTAACGCATCTTCATGCATTTCCACTTTACTTTGTGCACAAAAGCATATATATTCTACCTAAAGTAAATACCACGGGCACTAATGTACATACCCGCAAACTTTATTTATGCATATGCACCCCGCATATCTGCAGACGTAGATACACCATTGTGAATTTTTTCAGATTTTTCGATTGGATAGGTTCTGAGAACAAGACTTGTTTCACTTTTTGGAGCCCTCACTCCCCTACGATTCACCCAATGTCAGAAATAAGATTAGGTTCGAAATGTACTAATCGCCCCCTTTCATTTGAAATTTTGCACATATGGAGAGCCCCGCTTCAAACTTAACACAAAATGGCGCCACTTGCAATATGCACATAGACCACATCTTATCACCAAATTTCGTGATAATTGGTTCAGCCGTTTCAGAGTAAATCGGGCGTGACGGACACACAGATAGACAGACATAGAATTGATTTTAATACGGTTTTGTTTCATACAGAACCTTAAAAATATCCAGTTATATGAAATTTCATGTAGTTTACGAAAATGGTATCAAATCTGAGACTAAGTATTTGGCGGAGTGGAAAATCGAGGATTTGTTGGGCACGTCATGCTTTTCGACAATATTCACGAAAAACGCTGTAACTCCTCCTTAACGGTAGAGTGACCATTCCTTGAAACAATAGTCCTCAAACTAGTAGGGCTATCCACCATTAAAATTTCTGCAATTTTGAACACTCCAATAATTTGGTCAAAATCGTACTATTATTGATAAAATTTACAGTTGTTTTGATGTGTTTGATTTTATCACTCCAGCTGGTGTGATGACCGCGAACATAGGGGGCGCCCCTACATTCGTGAGGCCAAGAAAAAATGAAGTAATTTATCTAACAATCTGCACTACAAAATTGTTTGAATTGATTAGAGACTGGCGGGTGCTAGACGAACTCTCAATATCAGATCACCGTTACTTAGAATTTACTCTGACTATGCCGGCCTATTTCAGCTTACAAAAACTGTTCCGCTCGAAACGTCTCACCATAGGGTCAAAGCTCTTACTGTACAAGACAATGATCTTGCCAGTTCTCATGTACGAGTATTCCTCGGAGACTTGGGTTCTTAGCAAGAAGAATTGCGAACTCTTGGCCGCGTTGGAGAAAAGAATCGTCCGAAGAATTTCTCGTCCCTTACATGAAGATGGACGATTCCGTAGCCTACATAACAACGAAATCTATGAGCGATACCATGACCGTCCGGTTGTGGATAAAATCCGGCTCAATAGGATACGATGGGCGGGTCACTGAATCCGTATGGATGAGGATGATCCCACCCGGAAGGTCTATAAGGGCAATATCTATGGTAGGAAAAGAAGACGAGGCAGACCCTGCCTAAGATGGAGCGATGGCGTAGGTCAGGACGCCAGACAGCTTTTATCAATATCGAATTGGTGGACCTTGGCACAAAACCGAAATGTCTGGAGTTCCTTATTAAGGCAGGCGTAGACCGGATACCGGTTGTTGCGCCGTTGATGATGATGATTGCAGGCGAACAGAATGTAATTATAAACACTGGAATTCTAGGAAAACGAATTGAATAAAGTTCAATGAGCTTCTTGTCTATAAAGCGCAGTTCCCTGGGCGACTAAGGACTCGTTTGACGATTGGACATCAATTATGGGTAACAATGCTAAGTTTATTGAGCAGGTAGGTAGTCTTCATTCCTAAGTCTGGGAAAGTTAACTATTAAAATACAAAGAACTACAGACAAATCAGTTTATTATCGTTTTCATTGAAATGTTTGAGAAACTGATTGATCATCATAATCGCGAAAATTCACTAAAGTTGCACCCACTAAATGAGAACCAGCATGCTTACCAGCGTGGAAAGTCCTGTGCTGCTGCTCTTCACCTTTTGGTTTCGAAGATAGAGGATGCAACTTTGAAAAGCCGGTACACGAGGAGGTTGTTGATGGATATTGAAGAGGCGTTTACCTATGCACCTTTCCAAAAGCTTTTTAATGCCATCAAAGAGCATGGTGTTGATGAAATTTTAATTAAGTGGATCTATGCTACGATAAGGCAGAGATTGTAGGGTTCTGAAGGGGGTGTTGATCACTATGTAACAACAGCAAACTCGAATGGCTGCCCCCAAAGTGGTATGCTATCGCAGCTCCTGTGGTGTATGTTAATCAACTCAGTACAATGCGAACTGCAGATGTGGATGTGCTAGATGAGGGGTACAAATTTTCAATTTTTCCGAAGAAGACACATATCTGTTATTTTAGACAAGAAATTTCTTTGGAAAAAACATGTAACGGTAAAGATGAAACGGGCTGTCCCAGCTTATGGACTGTGCTTGACATGTGGACTTAGGCCTCAGGTAGTAATGTAGATACGCAGTGCTGTCATTAAGCCGATGTTTGCTTATGCATTCATTGTAATGTGGGTTAAGCTGAAACAAAAGAGTTTTCGCTGTAAACCGGTCACACTTCAATGAACTGTGTCTGAGTATTATCGGTGCCATGAACACAAAATCTGGCGCAGCTCTAAATGTATTACTCAATTTGCAGCCCCTGCATATTTATATTCAAAGCGCAATGAGAGCAGCCCATAGACTAATTCGATTAGATCTACAGTGTAATAACCGAGACGCACAGAGCATTGGACGAGTTATTGGGAGAACTGAATCCCCTTTTTGCAATGCTTTCTGATACTCAGATCCTCATGCGTCCGCTTGGTAGAAGATATAAAGTTATCCTGAATGGCAGAAAAGACTTGGAAGTCCTAGAAAAATGCGTGGGTCAAAAACAGTTCTAGAGCACGAGTCTACTTCACGAGTCAAATCGAGAAGTGAGCCTTTCCTTTGGGACAATATGCAACGCGCAGCAACCTGGATGACTGACGAGTAGTTAAAAGGCAAGCAGAAATCGTTTCAGAATTTGGAAATCAATTAAATTCAAGATTCAAAATCATGGAAGTACTCTGGGCACTTGTTCATTGTAGTGTAGAGGGAAATGAGATTTCATTTCACTGTGGTGTAGAGGAAGTGAAATCTCAAATAGCTTAGCATGCCGGGACCGGCACCAGCAACTGTAGTATCAGTAGCGTTGGCTAAGGCTGTCTTCATAAACTAGGAAGAAGCTTCCCGTAATGATAGGGGGCAGAACTTTATTTCTGATGGACCAACCAGCTTATGGACCAGAGTTATAGAGGTGTTGTGGGCATTCTGGCGTGCCATAATTCACTAGTAGGAGATATGCTCACAATAGGATTCTTCAAGATGATACGTGTCCATCCTGTAATGAGGAGGCTATGGGCGCGAAACACATCAAGCACATACCAACTGAAGTGGATAGCGTCATATTAACTAACGGAAATCCTGTGGTACATAGACGAATTGGATATCCCGTTAGACGGGGGAATCGAGTATAATGTTCCACCAGGGTCTGAGTGCTCAGAAACCTTGACTGTCCCTCACACACATATACATGTGGCTGCAACTGCAAGCAGCATATAAGGCAACGAAGGTCTCAAAGTCTATTTACAACTACACTGATGCGTAGAGGTTTCGATTTTCCTGACCAACACAACTGTATATAACCCCTTAAGAGGGTCACTGCGTGTGTCGTATCCGCGGAATCGATTTTTTTTTGGCATCAATTGTATCTAGATATAGTGTAGAATATATGGGCAAAGTGATTTTTTGATATTCGGATTCGTTCGGAAATCATAGTGTAAAACACGTGATAAGTCACATGCCAGATTTATGTCAATAGCCGTAATAAAGCGTGTATTTATAGGCCCGAATGACGTTCGAATGACTTCGCTAAAAAGAAGAATTGAAGCCAAGGCTCAACATGGGGTTCTTCAAGAAACCTAAGGTTTATGGACTAGGTATAGCAAATTAATGGTCAGTTAGGGTTTTATCGCTAAAAATCGTATTCTACTTTTTAACTACGTTTTTCTTGAAAGTGCATGTTGAAAATCGGCTGTCACCATAGCCCAAAATCTATCCAACGAAATTCTTTGAAATTTTCACGACTTATTCAGAACATATTTCTACGGTTCGCAAACTAGGATAATTGCGATTCATTCGGGAGCTTTTTTTTATTCATTAAGGAAGCCTTGAAAAACACCAAAATTCACAAAAGAAAGTTTAACAAGCCACCAAAAATTTAGCTTCCAATATTTTTTAATAATCCGCAGGTTAAAATGTCGTTTACAGTTTTTCTTTAAGATGATCACGGCGCCTTCTACCGTGGCAGCAAAATAACACCTTTTTTGGAGATGGGTGTATAAATTGCTCTGTATTTCAATAATGAACTATGCCATCGGGCTGGAAAAAAATATTACGCATGTTCAAAGCAGTACTAGACTTGTTGTTTAAATGCTTACGGTGTATCTAAAAGTAGGAATTTTTCCGCACAGTGAAAGCAACAAAATTGGTTAGAATTTTGATACTGAACGGGCCTTTAAGCAATTCTTCCTTCCGTATGCATTTCACCCGTATGCCTTTTAAATATTATCTGCGAACTATTCGAAAATAATTTACAATGCGTGTGTCACATAATTCATGTGCCAAGTTTCAACAGGAAGTAGCTTCCGAGTGTCAGTCATACCCCCCAGTTATCTGATGCTCGTCTTTGGAATAACATATTTCGTGATCCCCAATCCGGATATTATTTTGCCTGGAATTGGTAATAAGGCGTTCTTCCGTTTATCCAATCGCCTTGCCTAATTTGACCCTTTGAAACTATGAGTACATGAGCGGTTGCACTTCCATATGGTTGTAACTTCTCGAGGTTTTTCGTTACTACAATTAGCGCCAAATAGTCCGCAAAACTAATCAGTGTCACCAACTCTCCACAAGTCTCCGATGTACCCCCGAGGCCCGTAATTCGCCTCGTAGCAGAGAGTCCTCCCCCCATTCTCAATTTGCCAACCTAAATAGCTAGAGACACCCAGTTTAGCCAAAGTTCCCCTCATTCAATTTACGACTTAACGCTCAACAAATTATTAATGAGAAAATCCGCCGAGAACCCCCGCAACAAAGAAATTGTGAGGGACTCAGATATAATACCTGTAGTTGACATTGAACATTATGAGAACTCAAACCACCCCCTAGAGGAGCTAAGCTGTTGCTAATATGAATGATTATTATTATTCTGTTAAGGGAAAGTTCCACTGTGTCCTTAAATAACTATTGTGCCCCTTTCTCGGGCTATAGTGTACCTATTAACTATAGTATATCAAGCATGGCTATAATCGTTAAGAGTTTTAATAAATTCCCTACTTACCAATCTTTCAACTTTGCATCAGGTATTAAATGCTCCCAGGCGCCTCGACCTACTTTGCACAATTGAGAGGTTTCGACACACTTCCTAGGTGATAATTTAGGCGGCAGTAACCAGTGAGAATTTCCACTATGATTTAAATAGTAAATAGTTTAAATAGTTCTTTGTAGGCTTGTTTAGTATATTTCTCTCAGTCGTTTCTCTTCATTTTTTAATATCATAGCCATGAACCCGTCTCCAATTCCACAGAAGAGTTCTGGCTGGTGTGAATGCTCGTCCGCTGCCTCCCGACCCAACATGTCCTGGGACCCAGAATATCCAGACCTTATTGTGCGAGCCGAACGTATTCAGTCTCTCAAGGCAATGCCATACCAGTTTAGAGTTCATCTGGTTGAACTTATCGCCGCATGGCTGTCAGCCGGAATAGCAATGTTCTCCTTCCTGTAAAGTAAGCACATCTGTTTATTGCGTATATTTCCGGCTGGAATATTTACCCATTGGCTCTAAGGACATTTTCCTTGGACCAATGATGCGGATTCCCACTCCCCCTGCTGTGAGGTTGAGGGTGCTGTGTTACTCCAACATGCATCAAACTTCTTAACGAAGTGAAACGTCGTTGTCATATTATCCTTTGGTATCAATAGTGCCCGTATTCAGGCGATACGTTGGCTCCCATAGCTTACACGAAAAAACAAATGATAACGGACTGCGGACTATTCAATTAGCAGGGTCCCACGAAATGGTTGTTGGAAGTACCTGGTTTGCGCGGAAAGCGGTCCACAAACATACGTGGGCCTCTCCAGACGGGACCACTTTCAACCAAATTGACCACGTGTTGATCGAACGCCGCCACCTCTCAGCCTTGATGAATGTCAGAACATATAGGGGGGCCAATATAGACTCGGATCACTATCTCGTTGGCATGGTGCTCCGAGCTCGAATAACAATACCACCTAGAATCCCCTCTGACAATCAGGTGAGAGTGAACACTGAAGCCATCCACAACCAATCCTCCGCGACACCTATAAGAGGGAAATGGATGCCGCAATAACCGCAATCAATAGAGGACCTGGAGATGAAGCATCAACAAATGATCTTCACAACCACCTGAAGAACGTTATCATGGATACGGCTACAAAAATACTTGGCCCCAGCCGCAAAAGGAGTCGGAACGGCTGGTTTGACGATGAATGTAAGTTAGCAACGGAACGGAAGAATGCCGCATACCGAGTAATGATGCATTCTCAAAGAACGCGGGCACGCACAGAGACTTATCACGAACTCCGTCGAGCGGAGAAGCGACTTCACAGACGGAAAAAGGAAGCCTGGGAGAACCAACAAGTCTGTGAACTAGAAAAGTACAGGAAGCAACCGCACCAGCCGCGGAAGTTTTTCCAACAAGTCAGCAGGATGAAGCCTTATACACCTCGATGCTCATCCTGCCGAGACAAAGAGGGAAATCTGATTTCCGATAGAATGGGCATATTAGAGCGATGGGTTGAGTACTTTGATGAGCTACTGAACAACCAGAACATCGGCGAGTTGGAGGTCCCGCCAACTGAAGACGACGGACAAAGATTGCCACCACCAAGTTTAAAAGAAACAGTCCGTGCAATTCATCGGCTAAAAAATCATAAGTCGCCAGGAGCCGATGGAATTACAGCCGAATTAGTTCAATATGGAGGCGACCAGTTACACCAAGTGGTTCATCAACTTGTGCTTAAGGTATGGGACAGCGAATCAATGCCTGACGATTGGCAACGAGGCATAATCTGTCTCATACATAAAAAGGGAGATATCACACAGTGCAGCAATTATAAAAGTATCACGTTGCTGAGTACCATCTATAAGATATTCACTCTCAAGACCATTCGACATCAACAACGGTCTACGACAAGGGGATGCCCTATCATGCGTCCTCTTTAACCTGGCCCTCGAGAAAGTGATCCGTGATGCTGAGGTGAATGCAAGAGGTACGATCCTCTTCAAGTCCACCCAACTACTGGCCTATGCTGACGATATCGACATCATGGGAAGAACCACCCGAGACGTTCAAACTGCCTTCATCCAGATCGAGCAGGCGGCGATTACCGCGAGATCTTGGGCTGCACATCAATGAAGGCAAGAAAAAATATATGGTGGCAACGTCAGCACCGAAGACGAATCAACCAACAACATCAAACCGCACTGGTCAAACACAAACACGAACAAGAATAAGGATAGGAGAATACAACTTTGAGACCGTTGACAATTTCTCCTATCTAGGGTCGAAAATCACAACCGATAACAACTACGATGATGAAATCTGCGCACGGTTGTTGTCAGCCAACAGAGCCTATTTCAGCTTACAAAGACTGTTCCGCTCGAAACGTCTCACCATAGGGTCAAAGCTCTTACTGTACAAGACTATGATCTTGTCAGCCCTCATGTATTTCTCGGAAACTTGGGTTCTTAGCAAGAAAAATTGCGAACTCTTGGCCGCGTTCGAGAGAACAATCCTCCGAAGAATTTTTGGCCCCCTACATGAGGATGGACGATTCCGTAGCCTAAACAATGACGAAATCTATGAGCGATACCATGACCGTCCGGTTGTGGATAAAATCCGGCTCAATAGGTTACGGTGGGCGGGTCACTTAATCTGTATGGATGAAGATGATCCCACCCGGAAAGTCTATAAGGGCAATATCTGTGGTAGAAAAAGAAGACGAGGCAGATCCTGCCTAAGATGGAGCGAAGGCGTAGGTCAGGACGCCAGACAGCTTTTGGGGATATCGAATTGGTGGACCTCGGCGCAAAACCGGGATTTCTGGAATTCCATATTAAGGCAGACCTAGTCCAGATACCGGTTGTTGCGCTGCTGATGATGATATTTTGGAATCGGAAGAACTGTTGGTAGAGATCCAAAAGCGGGGTTTATGTTGTGGTGTGTTTAAGTTCACACCCAGAAAAAGTATGCAAAAGTAATTATAATTGCTACAAGCGCAACGGCGGATGGAACACATCCGAAATCTTCAGAACTGGTGAGCGTTAAACGTGAAACTTGTCACCTGTAAAACACGGTGGTCAGGGAATACAAAAATATAAAATTAGGTGATTTATATTTTTTTAAGACCAGCAAAGTAGAAATCATGCTAAGTGCAGGTGTTTATAAAAGATTGTTATTCAATAACATAAAGAAAGGGGCATTGTTCGCTCAGAAAGCCAATTTAAGTTAAATATTATCTCGAACATGACTACACTCATGAAGGGGTGTCATACTACGCTCATCTGAGTGTAGCAACGTCTCAGAGCCCACCCATATGGAGAGGGGTCTTCTGCTGCTGCTGTCCGAATTCCTGCCACGTGTAGAGCTGGTGTTGACATTGCATCTCTCGGGAAGACTAAAATAAGCGCACTGAATGTGTCCGCTACCTCTTCCCAGGCATATGTCGGAATGTTCCCATGAACGAAAACCAATCTGGAAAATGTTCATTATAAATTTTGAATGGCAAATACGGACTAAAATGGCCAAACTCCGAATTCATCATTCAAATTCAGCCGTGGAGCAAGTGAACCTGCTGGAGTGTGGTCGACGTTGCCGCGGAATATCACATCTATATGAAGCATGCGACTGTTTGCAAGATAGATTGTGGGCTGACTAAGCCTAATTTGAACGATCGATCTTTGAATAGACTTAGTGGGTTGAAGTCAGACCAAGAAGGTGATGGCAATGCACAGTAAATACGTGAATTGTCTCTGAAAGCCGTTTGTTACTCATCATTTGTCGAACGGTGACAGTAGTCGCCATGGACTTATAAAAAACTGATAATGAAGCAGTGGGTGAAGAATAACCAGAGCAGAATGTGTGGTTCAACGTTGTAGACGTTGGACAATTTCATTACTGGCTGCAATGTTATGTTGCTGGTATTTGAACTGTAGGCTGCACTCAAAAGTTCTGCTTATGGCATGTATTGGAACCGGCAATAATTGATCCTGCTATCGCTCATAGCACACAAGCCTGCAAGTTACACAAGCTTGAACGCCATACCCAATGGCATACCTAGAGGTCCTTCTGGGAATAACCTGTCTCCACCTCCACATACAGATGAGAGGAAGATTAATATTCTTTCTAGGCGATACAACGAACTATTGATCATCATCATCATCAACAGCGCAACAACCGGTATCTGGACTAGGCCTGCCTTAATAAGGAATTCCAGAAATCCCGGTTTTGCGCCGAGGTCCACCAATTCGATATCCCCAAAAGCTGTCTGGCGTCCTGACCTACGCCTTCGCTCCATCTTAGGCAGGATCTGCCTCGTCTTCTTTTTCTACCACAGATATTGCCCTTATAGACTTTCCGGGTGGGATCATCCTCATCCATACGGATTAAGTGAACCACTCACCGTAACCTATTGAGCCGGATTTTATCCACAACCGGACGGTCATGGTATCGCTCATAGATTTCGTCATTGTTTAGGCTACGGAATCGTTCATCCTCATGTAGGGGGTCAAAAATTCTTCGGAGGATTGTTCTCTCGAACGCGACTAAGAGTTCACAATTCTTCTTGCTAAGAACCGAAGTTTCCGAGGAATACATGAGGACTGGCAAGATCATAGTCTTGTACAGTAAGAGCTTTGACCCTATGGTTGCCGTTTCGAGCGGAACAGTTTTTGCAAGCTGAAATAGGCTCTGTTGGCTGAGAACAACCTATAATATCGAACAAATATAAATTTCGAATGTGGGCCCTTGCAGACTACGCACCACGTATTTTTTAAAGTTTTGCGTAAAACAAGATCGGTTCACTGTCTCTTTGTCTGTCCGTTTTTTTGATGAGGTCGAAATTTTCAAAAGACACTGGTCTGGACACACCACTGTGTGGAATTTTTACCCACTAAAACCACCCCCGACTCCTTGTCTGCCCCGCGGAACCACCGAAAAGTATTACATTCCGGGACGGAGTCAGCTCACTCTGGCTTACTCAGCTTTCTTCTATACGCGGCGTACGTCACCGCGCTTTTCTCCTCTCCTCCACCTTTCACAGTTTCTTTTGGATAGATGCAATTATGGAGTTGGCCGCACCCCCATTTTCTTAGTGTGCTACAATTTTTGGCATCAGATTTTGTGGTACCAGCACCTCTCCTAGAGTCTCCTCTACATCCCTCCTTTCTTCCGCAAATCTCGGACAGTAAAAGAATTCATGCTCTGCGTCAGATGTCAATCAGCATCATTCTAGAGATGACGAATGCGGCTGCACTCAGTTTGTTAGCGTTAACTGACATCCGCAACGCCTCGCTCCAAACTGCGGTTGCATGGAGCATGATTGAGGTTACCATCCTAGAACAACCTCCCACGTTCGGCATCATCCTTGCCAGGGCATACTTGCAGTGGATGATTTGCCGCAAACATACTGCACGTGTTGCCTATAACTGAGCTTCCTGTCTATCACCGCCCCGAAGTATTTGATGGTCGGTTTGGAGGTGATAATATGATATCCGATTCTAATAAAGGCATAATTTCTCTTTCAGCGCTTAGTGATGAGGACTGCTTCTGTCTTTTCCTCTGCAAGTGTCAGACCAGAACTCTCTAGCCAACTTTTAACAGCACCGATTGCCTCGCCTGAGTATAACTCAGCATCTTCAAGATGCTTTACCACAACGACCAGCGCTATGTCGTCAGCGTAACCCACCACCGTGGCTTCCCCCGGAAGGGGAAGATAAAATACATCTTTGTACATGATGTTCCACAGTAGTGGGCCCAATACGGAGACAAGGTACTCCTGGGTGTCATACCAGAACCTTCTTTCAGTTAGATAACTATCAACGATAGCAGTGAGGTAGGCGGAAATAGCAATCCTCGCTAGGGATGCGCGTATTAGAATCCAATTGGCTGAATTGAATTCAATTTTCATGTCCAGGGTTACTACCACACAATATTTTCTGGTACCACCCTTTCTGTGAATTCCGTCTTCGGCCAAGCCAGTAAGCAATTTGATGGCATCAATGGTTGTTCTGGCTTTACGGAACCCATACTGCTGATCTTAAAGGCCGCCTTGGGTTTCAACAACAGGAAGTTCACCTGGAGGTTTACCAGACTTAGGCAGAAGTACCAACTTCTGCCGCTTCCATGCCACTGGAAATATCCCCTCGGGCATGCACGCTTCGAACAACTCAGCAAACAGGCTCGGCGCTTTATTGTCTCCTATTCTACCGCAGATCTCCAGCAGCTCGTCTCTGGTGACTGGCGGAATTGTCGTCACATTCAGAGCTGGTTGGAATGTGTCGGTGCCCGCCTCTTGCTGGCGGAATAATCCCTGGATGATTTTCAGCAAGAGGGTAGTACACGTGATCTGCCTCTGAATCGTCCGTCGGTCAGCAATGACCCACGAGTTTATGTTCGCTTCTAAGCAGAGCTCCTTAAAGCATTTCCTCTAGCTTCGCTGGATGGCGAGCTTGAGGGTTTTGCAGGCTACCTTATAGGCGCACTCTTTTTGCCCCTGATCGACTCTACCAACCGCCCTCTGAGCCGCTCTTCTGGCTCAGTGACAGGCTAATCGAACGCTGGCCAGTTCATCATTCCACCAGCAGTTTGGTCTTCTACTGGGGAATGAGCGCCTCCTACGCATGGACGCGTCGCTTGCTTTGGCAATGCATTGAGCCACTTGGGCGGCTCTTTCCGTAGAGACACCTACTTTATCAGGTTGATCTAACCACACCTCTATGAAGTTCTGCTCATCCAAAGCTTTTGTAAACCAGCCGGAAATCATTCTCGGTTTCGGGCATGATGAACCTTTGCCCTGTAGCTCGACACATAGCTCAAGCTAGATTGCTTGGTGATCACTGTGGGTGTAGCGTTCGCTGACGAACCAGGACATTCCACGCGCCAGCGCAGGTTCTAGGGCCTAAGCGTTGAAGTCACCAGCAATCACCCTTGGACTTCGTCCCCTTGCGTCGATAACAAAGTTATCAACCATTTCCTCGAATTCAGATAGTGTCAAACTTGGTGGGGCATTGCAGCTATATACATATAAACTACTTATTTTCGCCCACATAAAGCCACTGGCTGCCTGATCTGCAGTACATTGTATGGCAAATCGACCGCAATCGAATTTGTGACCCATATGCCACCGTGACAGTTTCTATACGGATCACTTATGATGGCAATTTCCATCTCAGATTCGAACGTGGTCTGCTCAAGTAAGCTTGCAATGATTGAAGTTTATTGAAAGCGACCTTGCAATGATTGAGGTTCATTTGAAAAAGCATCATTTTCTCATTGCAGTCAACGCCTTTCTAAATTCCGGATATTTACCACTTCCGGCAATATGTGGGTTAATCTGTCCCTCTTTTACTTCGCATGATAGGCACTTGGAGTCCCTATTGCACTCTCTGGCAATATGGCCTTTCTCCCCCACACCTTCCACACCGATCGTGCATATCTTCGCGCCCAAACATGAGGCATTTAAAGTACTACTTTAGTGAAGTTTCTTCTCTTAAACGGGAGACAACCCATCCAATCCAAACTTTTCCGGCCGCCAACAACTTCTACGCAGCCTCCGCTGGTACTCGTATTTTCGCTGTTTGAGTACCGCCATAGGATTTTCATAAATCCATAACAGACGCCTCGGTAAGTTCTTCCAATTTGAATTGCTCCTTAAGAGCAGTACAAATTTCTGCTTTCGATGTTACTTCATCGAGATCCTTACATTGTATATAGATCTCATGTTTTTGGGCACGCACTGCGGCATTCCCCCCAACTGAGTTTTTGACTTGAGTACGAAAGTTATCAGTTTGCCTACACAAGGATCCCCCTTTTTTTCACGTACTCGTTTATTTTGCCGTGATTCGATAGCAATACGGTTCAGCGTCACTTGGGCCGCTTGTGACATTGTTGGCACAGCAGGGTTCGGCGTATCCTTCGTGCTCTTTTCTTCCATCTGTGATGTATAATAAAGGATCCTTATAGCCATCACCATATTCTTTGTGACTTTGGTGCACGTTGTACTTGTCCTTGATAAACTCGGACCGCTCAGCCCCAAGCTGGATGAAATTTAATTCCTCCGGATCGGGACTCTGCTCTCTATGAGCCCCGACAGGGTTACTATTTCTATACGCTCCTTCACTTTTGGCGTTTATCCTGATTAGCTGATGAGAGTGTGGAGAGCCTTTGCGAGGTCCCCGCGCATGGCTGCGTATGAGTATCTATAATTATGACAAATTTCTTTCTTTTAAATAAAAGGCAGGCGACGTTAAAACGACTGTAATGGAATTTTGTTTTACAGAAATCTTCAAATGAAAGTTTTGGGGAGGCGTGCTGGGAGGGTTTTTCGAAATTTAATCTTTTCACTTTTTGAGAACATTTTGAAATAAAAAACTTAATTTTTGCTGAAAAACAATCCTCTAATTTATTATTGCAAAATAATAAATATTAACAAATTTGAAAATCGAACTCTCATTGTTGTTTTGTGTAAAACCTCCGACACATCGCTTCAGAAGGACATCTTTGCTCAGATCTCTATAGATAGGCTTGATGGAATCCAAAATATTCTTGGGAATATCACTTTACGTGCGCTTCAACGAATCGAATACATTAGCAGCTGCAGCTTTTTGCCATTCGAATCAAGAGTTAGCGCTAAGTCATATATGAAACGTGGTTGCTTAAACCGCTTGTATCTTCCTTAGTTTTGCAAACTATGCATACTAAGCTATGTGAGCTCAGTAAAATATACAAAACTAAGTTAGCTATGTATGCCGATGCGCATCTAAACGAGTGTATTTTAGTTACATATGTAGATAAATGAAAATAAATACTCCCTTGCATAGGAACATTTGGAAGCGCACTTCTCAAGGATCAGTGAAAAAACAAATATCTTATTTGTTTTGTATCCGACTTAAGGAGGGAAACTACATTTGGAGGTTTGCAGAATCGATTTTTTTCTTTATGGCATAGATCGTTAATCTAAAAGAACGCATTTGGTTTTTTAAACTGTATTTTATTTCTAATTACGAGTGAGAAAGGCCAAACGCGCTTTCCTTCAAATGATGTCTCTCACATTTGCTGGATTGACTAAAACAGAACCAACTTTTGGGACAATATCATATTTTTAAGGGTGTCTTTTTACATTATTTTTTAAAAAAAGTGGTAAAAAATTAAATTTGTTGGTTTTGGTTCTTTTTAGTTGCTTTCAGGTGCATATTCTTAGAAAATAAGTCAGTAATGTAAAATTAAAAGCCGTTTCCACTTCAGGTAAAAATTGGGGTCACAAGAAGTCCTGCGGTAGGTGAACTTCAGTAATATCGCTTAACTTTCTTTTCTTTGACTTACATTTTTTAAAAAAATTCTGAAGTTAGATTGAACTCTAAGCAATTCTTCCCGCTAAAAAATCCCAAAAATATACGTAAAAATAGGCCTTCCCCCTTAAAAGATATACCTGGAAAACTTAATTCGGAAAAAGTCTGCTGCAGTTAACAGAAAGTTAATTTGGATACTTTGCATATAAATGACGGACCTTTACACTGGTCTGACGTGTTACCATCTGTAACAAGTTCTAATTTCGGTAGGACTAGAAGTTCGAAGAGGAGTCTGCGAAGAGCGCATTCAACCTTCATGTGATTTTTGTGTGGTTATCATTCAGGACACGATTAAAAAGAGATCATCTACTTGCTCCCAATTGTCATAGATAGGAGTAAAACAACCTCGAATACCTACACCGGCTTGATCAAAATAAATCCTAATTACTTCAAATTTCAATAGTTGTGAGACATGCAAAACGAATGCAATAAATTATTTTAAACTGCACACAAAAAACATAATATTTGACCAGAAACTATCAATGTTTTAGCACAACACAACTCGTTTACATAACTTCGGAACGCTTTCAACATAAACATCGATCAAGTCAAAACTATTTGATACTCTACTAAATCCAACGATTACTTAATGATACGAATAGGTTTCAAAATGCAGCGGTCAGAAATGATTATTCCTTTGAGCTTACGTCTCTAAATACTGACAAGTTTCGTTATTAACTTAAATCATTGCGAACCTTGAGCAACAATTCCAGAGAGAACGTCACAACCTAAGAAAAAAACTTTTAAAATTATTAGGACGTGTTTTGAAATAATTACTATTGAAAGACTCTGCATCCAAGCTGCCAATAAAAACTGATTAAAAATTCATAATTAATAATTCCCTGACCATATACGATTCTGGTTGCATGCATGATCCACATTCTACCAATGCAACGTCGGGTGCATTGTGCTCACAAAAGGCCCAAAGGGAGAAGCCATTCATGCCATTCTTCTGTTGTAATACTTTTATTTCCTTACATTCATTTAGAAAAGTGATAACAATAAAAACGAAAGTGAATGCGAGCGTTATTTATGTTTTGTTTAGGAAGTATAAATTGAGGCTCCAATGGAAGCTGAATAACTGACATATCTGTAGCTGACCCACATAAGTATTAAAATGTAATAAATGGACAATACTCGAGGAATATTAAACCGCTTTCACTCAAATAACAACCATTCCAAAATGAAGGTCGTGTTGTTAAAGTATAGGAAGTAGAATCCGAGATGCGTGGGATATCATGTGAAATTTCCTACGATTCTCTCTTATGTGTAATTGATGGTCCCAACTTCTATGTAGTTGACGAATGAACCCACCATCAATCATTTTAGGTTACCACAAAGCACCACATAAATATCTATCCAAGAAGACTTTTTTTGGGGCTACTATAATCAACTGTTTGCAAAACAGAATTAACACAAAAGATGAATTGAAATTATTAAACTTTTCCAGGCTTGATTAGTTGTAAAATATCGAAATATTCTTTCTGTGCCTGGTTCGCCACCTAAATAAACCACCCAAATAATCTGGCTTGTGAGTTGGGGATTAAGAATACACTCAAAATCTTCCCTTCTTGTCGTAAAAGTCGACTAAAAGCGATAGAAATTTGTGCCCTAGCTACGTGCAAATTTTGAAACTTTATTGCTACCGAAACGTTAACAACGCCTCGGATAGGGAATGACCTCACGCCACGCTCCTCGATGACGGTAGCGAGAGTCCTCAGAATACTCGTTTTCTCCAACTTGAGCGGGAATTCCAGCGACATAAGCTGGACGTTCTGGGCCTCCCTCTTGACACACTATTTATTACCGTATTCTATAATGTGGGAGTAACCTATTCGGTTCGAAATTAGATCCCTCTTTCTTTCTCTCAAGAGAGAACACTAGTACGGCATTGACTCAATTTTGGACCAAGCCAAAAACTGTTACTTTAACATTATTTTTTCCACAAAACCTTATTAAAATCGGTTTACTGTCGGTCTGTCTGTCCGTCTTTTTTTTTTTTGCCTTTCGCAATTTATCTTGAATTGATGCGATCATGGAGTTGACCGCATCCCAATTCTCTTTATGTGCTAGCATTTGCGGCACCAGATTTTCTGGTACCAGCACCTCTCCTAGAGTCTCCTCTAGGTTCCTCCTTTCTTCCACAAATCTCGGACAGTGGAAGAATACATGCTCTGGGTCCTCTGGGACTCCATCGCAATTTGGACAGTCGGGTGAGGTCTCCAATTTAAACCTGTGAAGGTATTGGAGATATCCTCCATGTCCCGTGAGAAACTGGGTGAGATTATAATTAATCGTGTCGTCTCTCCAACCACTCATTGATGGCAGGAATGAGCCTGTGAGTCCACCGACCCTTTCCCGAGCGTTCCCACCGCTCTTGTCATCTATTTATGGATCTCTCCCTCTCAGCCTTCTTCGTCTGCAATAAGGGAGAGATTGGCTTCGCATGGTATATATTCGCCATCTCATCTGCCAAGATGTCAATCGGCATCATTCCAGAGATGACGAATGCTGCATCATCTGAGACAGTCCTGAAGGCAGAGCATACCCTCAGAGCTGTCCTCCTGTAGACTGCATTCAGTTTGTTAGTGTTAACTGACATCCGCAACGCCTCGCTCCAAACTGGGGTCGCATAGAGCATGATTGAGGTCACCACCCTGGCTATAAGCAACCTAGAGATATGCCGTGGCCCTCCCACATTCGGCATCATCCTGGCCAGGGCCATACTGGCAGTGGATGATTTATCACAAACATACTGTACGTGTTGCTTATAGCTGAGCTTCCTGTCTATCACCACTCCCAAGTATTTGATGGCCAGCTTGGAAGAGATGATATGATTCCCGACTCTAACACAGGCGTAATTTCTCTTCCGGCGCTTCGTGATGAGGACCGCTTCCGTTTTTTCCTCCGCAAGCGTCAGACCAGAGCTCTCCAACCAACATTTGACAGCACTGATTGCCTCACTTGAGTATAACTCAGCATCTTCGAGATGCTTTGCGACAACAACCAGTGCAATATCGTCAGCGTAACCCACCACTGTGGCTTCCTCCGGAAGGGGAAGATTAAGTACATCGTTGTACATGATGTTCCACAGTAGTGGGCCCAATACGGAGCCCTGCGGGACACCCGCGGGAACGACGTACTCCTGCGGTCCGTCATTAGTGTCGTACCAGAGCCTCCTTTCAGTTAAATAACTATCGACAATTGCGGCGAGGTAGGCGGGAATACCAACCTTCGCTAGGGATTTGCGTATTAGATTCCAATTGGCCGAATTGAATGCATTTTTCACGTTCAGGGTTACTACCACGCAATATTTGCTGGTACTACCCTTTCCGTGGATTGCATCTTCGGCCAAGCCAGTAACCAATTTGATGGCATCAATGGTTGATCTGGCTTTACGGAATCCATACTGCCGATCCGAAAGGCCGCCTTGGCTCTCAACTACTGGGAGTAATCTATTATAGATTACCCGCTCTAGCATTTTCCCCACCGTGTCCAAAAGACATATGGGTCGGTATGAGGATGGTTCACCTGGTGGTTTACCAGGCTTAGGCAGAAGCACCAACTTCTCCCGCTTCCATACCGCTGGAAATATTCCCTCGGACATGCGCGCTTCGAACAACTCAGCAAACATGTCCGGCCTGGATTTCACGGCAAGCTTAAGGGCCTTATTCGGTACTCCGTCCAGACCTGGTGCTTTATTGTCTCCTATTCTGCCGTAGATCTCCAGGAGCTCGTCTCTGGTGACTGGCAGGATTGCCGTCACATTCAGAGGTGGTTGGAATGTGTCGGTGTTCTCCTCTTGCTGGGGGAATAACCCCTGGATGATTTTCAACAAGAGGGCGGGGCACGTGATCTGCGGAGACGAACGGCCTCTAACTCGTCCCATCACGATTCCATAAGCTCTGCCCCACGGATTTACGTCCGCTTCTGAGCAGAGCTCCCTAAAGCATTTCCTCTTGCTTCGCTGGATGGCGAGCTTGAGGGTTTTGCGGGCTGCCTTGTAGGCGCACTCTTTCTGCCCTTGATCGACTCTACCTACCGCCCTCTGAGCCGCTCTTCTCGCTCGGTGGCAGGCTGATCGAAGGCCGGTCAGTTCATCATTCCACCAGCAGTTTGGTCTTCTACGGGGGAATGCGCACCTCCTAGGCATGGACGCGTCACATGCTTTGGCGATGCATTGAGCCAGATGGACAGCTCTTTCCGTAGAGGCGCCTGCTATATCAGGTTGATCCAACCACACCACTAAGAAGCTCTGCTCATCCAAAGATTTTGCAGACCAGCCTGAAATCTTTTTCGGTTTCGGGCATGTCAGCTCTTTGCCCTGAGGTTCGACACATGTCTCAAAGAAAACTGCCTGGTGATCACTGTGAGTGTAGCGTTCGCTGACGCACCAGGACATACCACGCGCCAGCGAAGGGCTGACAAAGGTCAGATCTACAACCGAGCCTGATCCCCCTTTCTGGAAGGTGTTTACAGCACCTTCGTTAGCCAAAACTATGTCCATCTGCGCAAAAGCTTCTAATAAACTGCGCCCCCTAGCATTTGATTCCCTACTACCCCACTCTAGGGCCCAAGCATTGAAATCACCAGCAATCACCTTTGGACTTCGTCCCGTCGCGTCGAGAACTCTGTCTGTCTGTCTGTCTGTCCGTCTGTCTGTCTGTCTGTCTGTCTGTCTGTCTGTCTGTCCGTCACACGCATTTTTCTCGGAGGCGGTTATAGCGATTGACACCAAATTTGGTAGTAAGGTGGGAACTGTGAACGCTCACGCATACAGTGAATTACATCCTTTTACCTCGAATTTAAGGGCGGGTCCCCATACATAAAATAAAATTTTTTTTCATCAAATATAGTCATGTGGGGTATGAAATTAAAGGTCTCGATTAGTACTATTCAAAGCCGGTCTTAGTTTTGACATTCGTTGGAAGGGTGGGGAGCGCGGGGGGTTGAAAGTGATCACTTCTTTAAGGGGGCCATTCTCAGAAACTACCAAACCGAAAAATCTGAAAAGAATCAGGAGGCTGCCACTATATGGTGCCTGGAAGGTGAAATATCTTCCATGCCGATATCTGTTTAAATAAAGTTAAGAATAGTATATAACTACAATTTTTTGTAATTGGTTAGAAACCCCCTTAAGTTCCTCCTAGTACCATGAAATTTTGCAGTGATATAGGCTATAATATAGAGCATGATCTTACCAAGTTTGGTGAAAATCGCACTATTACTAACAAAGTTATAATACCCCAAATTTCTTGCTTCTTTGAAAATTGAAAACTATGAATGTCAATATCACCCGAAAGTGGATACTCTCACATAATATATGGATATATTACGTGCTACGTATTAAGAAATACACAAAACCTTTCGTACCTGAAGCGTCCAGCTTCCGGTTTCCCGACTTGTTTCTCTATTGTTAGCTGCTGCTTTCTGTTTGCATACCCTTTTTACCAAGTTTCGTTGCGTAATTTCCTCCATCGTGATTCAAAGTTATCTGCCTTCCTTCTTTGATGTTGCATATGTTGTCCGCTGCATCCAAAAGGTGTGCTTTTCACACTCGCTTTATAATATCCACATTCTCCATCGTTACAGTATATCCCTTTTCCACCACGTGCCTTGATACAACAGCGTACCACACTGAGGACCTCAAAACACACATACAACACAAAATCGCAACTTACCCCAATATGGTACACAGATTGCTAGTGACACAATTGACGGAGGAGCGCTTCAAAAAGGAAATAAACTATACAAAAGACACAGCGGTGAAAATGGATATAGTGGGAAGGAAATAGACAGAATATTACGTAAATCAAAGCGGAGTGTTGTGACCAACTCACAACACTCTTCAAACAGCAAAAAAAGGATAATCCACTTATCAGAGCGAGCATTATATTCTCATTGGTAACGAACAAAATACGAAATAAATTTCCGAAACACAACATCGAAGTAGTATTTACATACGCAAACAGACAACTGAGGACTTAGCTAGGTTCGACCAAAGAAAAAACAAGACGAAATACCAGAAGCTAGCGCTTCGAGTGTAAAGATTTTATGTTCATCTAATGTGAAAAGCTTGCTGCACGCATTCCCTAAACTTAACCAAAAGTGGCGCCACTTGCTATCTGTGAAGGGAACAGCAGGCCACATACTCTTACCAATTTTCGTGTCATTCGGTCCAGCCGTTTCCGAATAAATTGGGTGTGACAACCAGACAGATATCGACTCGATTCTAATAAGGTTGTGTTGTGTTTCACACAAAACCATAAAAAGAAGAGATGAGCGGAATTTAAAAGGTCAGCTGCCCAAAATGTGAAAAAGTGTATATTGGTTAGACTAAAAGGCTAGTGACCACATGATTCGAAGAACACATAAGAGAATACACCGACGACGCCTGAAACATTAAGCCAATGGTAGCAAGGCGCATAGTGAAAGAAGGACATACCCTAACGATGGATAATGTGGATATTATAAAGCGGGTGCAAAAAACACACCTTTTGGATGCAGCGGAAAGCATATGCATCATCAAAGAAGGGAGGCAGGTAACTTCGAATCACGATGAAGGAAACTGCGCAACGAACTTGGTAAAAAGGGTATGCAAACAGAAAGCAGCAGCTAACAATCGAGAAAAAACGGAAAGAATAGGAAAAATGGAAAACAGTTACATAGTAATTAGTAGACTTAAGACTTTCTCCATGAGTATCCATGGGGCGTGTATTGCGTCAGTGGTTCCGCAGTTCTTGCCAAATCCGTCTTGATTCACGGTTATTTCATTGATTTCGCGAATACGGTTGTAGAGAATGCGTTCAAAAATCTTCATGGTATGGATCAGCAACTGGATCGGACGGTAATTTGAACATTCTGCTGGATTACCTTTCCTTTTCCATATTGGAACTGTCGTGCTTTCTTGCCAGTCAGCTGGTGCTCTAACTTAGTTAATAACCCAATTGAAAAATTCACTGAGCCACAGTGTTGAGTCCCAGCTTTTCGCTTTCCAGAGCTTAGATGCGATGTCGGCAGATCCTTTTGTGTTCCCGTTTTCTTTCGTTTCCGTCGAGGCTTGTTGGCTGGTAAGCAAAATACCGTTCTTGTTATGAACGCAGCAGAAGTGGACGCTGGTAAAGTGCCGGCGTCTTATGAAAATATGCTCTATTTGCGTTTTTCTGTTCCCACTATAAAATGTAGGAAGATGAAACAATCGCTTAATGATCCATGTATTTATAATTACAAGCTCATGGCTGTCCGCTAAATCGATCAGATTTAAAAAGTACTAATCGAAACCTTTCATCCGATACCCCATATGACGATATTTGGTGAAAAAAAAATACAGGCAACTTTTGCATGTACGGAATTTCCACGAAATTTAGAGTCAATCGGTACAACTGTTTCTGAAAGAAATGCATGCGTCAGACAGACAAACGTACTGATAGACAGTAAACTGATTTTAATAAAATTTGGTTTTACACAAAATCTTAAAAAGTGGAAATAACGTATTCCCAGACCTTCGTTTACATATGTTAATATGTGGGCTCTTCGTATGGCAGGCGATTTACTTTATTGCAGCATTAGATAAATTAATACCGCATACATACAAAGGTATGTATAGAGACATGAGAGGGCTCTAGTTCCTAAAGTGCAACATACAAATTTGTCGAAAATATTGAGCATGTTGTGGATAACGTATAGTTCTCCTGCAGGGTGAACTTGGCCTTCAAAGTCAGTCACATGTGTTGGGAATCAGTGTTTCGCGTTTCCCCGAACAATGTGATTTTTGAACCTAGGACCCTCACAAGTATGTATGATATCTGCCGTTAGTAATTTGTTAGCAAATGTAGGATTTCCTTATAACTTTGCATTATTATGCCGTGTCTCATCGTTGATGTTCATGCCAAATTTAACACTTTTAAAATTAATTTTAAGGTGCCCTTTTGATAAATTGTTTTTACACTCACGCTCATAAAAAGCTAATTTAATTTTGTATCGGTATCAGCTCATTCTTTTTCAAAGATCTAATAGATTACGCATGCAGGGGTTAATATTTGCTAAAATTCTTTTTCGGTGAAGAACCTAAAGTGTTTTTTGGTGTGTAAATAACTTTCTTAAGTATTTTTATTTTTAATTGAATCAGTACATTCTCTGAAAAAGGTAAAAAAATACGCTAAAACTTCAATGTGAAAACTACGTTTTACAGTTTAAATCCACATGAAGGGCATTCTGTAGATCCCCAGCAATTTCTAAAGAGATTTTAAATAGATTGCGCAGGAGTATTCCTCATTCCTGCTCTAACACTCATTCGTCTTCCTTGAACTGAACTTCCACTGACAAACTAGTGCACTAAATTCCCTATTTTCATATAATTCGCGCAAATATTTCCTTTCTGATGATTCATTGCACTTAATTCTTTTATATATTTCAAGATTTGTCCTTCTCATAAGTATAGGTTCATAACTAATTCTCTTGTATAAGTCATTTTAACAATTTTTATTATATAATTTATATATAATTAATCCGAAAGTAGATCAAATTTTTGGATTGGGTAGGTTCTGAGACTTGTTATAATTTATGGTACTGCTTCGGCTCCTAGTTCCCTTATCTTCCAGTTGATATGGAAAGGTAATTCTGAAAAGTACTAATTGAGCCCTTTCGCCAAGACCCAAGCGACTATTTACTAAGAAGAGAAGATTACTCCATAAACCCAACTCGCTTGCAATGAATGAAGGAAAACAACCAATGGCTTGATACGCTGAAATCTACGAGGAAACAGAAAACAGACAACGCTATGGTTATATTAGTCTCTAAACAGCTCAAAGATGTACCCTATAGGTGTGAAGCATTGTCGGTTATTAAGCTGTTACAGAGTATTGGGAAAGATATTGAGCAAATTGAATCCAGCCCTTACTTATAATGCTTTCTGCTTCTCGAATCCCCATACATCCGTTTGATAGGATATATCAGATTAGCCCTACGCGCAGAAAACTGAGACGACTTATAGAATAATCGAACACGCTCAATGGGTTCAGTTACACAAGATAAAGTTCCTGATCGCCTTTAACTCGGCAAAGGCCAGTGATGATCCTTATGCATGTCTGGATCAGGTCGACTCACACCTCCCAGCGGTGGTCCTGGATAACCATGAGACGACGGTCCTGTGGTGAATAAAAGTGAACGGAATTCCAGCGCACACTCTAATACATAGATCATTAAATCTTGCAAGAGGTATAATATGCAATGAAACAAAACTGTAGAACATATACCCCAGGTGCCATACCAGTTGTACTGAAAAATCCACCCTCAGAGGCGGTCGCTCCTAAGAATTCTGGGGACGAACTATTATTGTATTTGATCGACCCTTCGAGGTTTACAAGATCACCACTATCGATCAAAAACGTAACCCAAATAACAAAAAAAATATCACTAACACCAAAGGCATGAAAACCTAAAACTATAAAACTAACTAGTAATGTAGCAAAAGCAACTTAGGAAATGGAAAATGAGGCACAGCGCGAAAAGCTGAACAAGCTAGAGAAATTTACATTACGCTTAGTTAGAAGTAAAACAGGAAAACGAAGCCCTCAAGAAAACAACTCAGTATACTTCACTCCCAGCGAACTGCCGCAGCCCCAGTTTAAACGAAATGAAAATGTTACCACACAGATGAAGAGGAATTGGCCAGAGAAATTGACAAGCAAGAAGAGCGTCTAAGAAATGAAATGCAAACACGTCACCGGAAATCAAAAACGGATAAAGCGAAAAATTGAAAGTGAAATTTCTTCCGCCGATTAAAATTAGTGGAATGGATAAGCCCCAGAAAGTTAATAACCTCCTATTAGCACTACAAAACCCTCTCGAAAAAGCTGAACATGAAGACAAAAACAACACACCTCTCAAGGTTATTGCTAGGGGACTCAACCCAACATGCCAGAAAGGCGACATTGTAGAAGACCTAAAGGAAGAGGGTTTTAAGACTTTAATCGCTTTGCATATATATTGAAAAAAGAAAAAAAAATCAATGAAAAGGGAGAAACAATAATCAATAAGCGAGGACTCCCACTGTCCATGCTTACGTTCGACAATAGTGAAGACTTAAACAAAATTCACAACTTAAGAGTTATTCTTAATATAAAGGCCAAAATAGAAGCACTGAGAAAAATCAGCGACCTAATACCCCAGTACAAAAGATGCCGAGGTTTCAATCACACACAAAAGTATTGTAATCGAAATCCAAGCTGTGTGAAATGTGCTGATGATCATGTCCAAACAACAGAGCTTCCTCGGCAAAATGTGTAAATTGTAAGGACCAACACCCAGCCAATTAATCAATTAAAGAAACTGTGAAGAAAGAAATACAGAAACTAACACGTAAAGAACCGCTGCCGCCAAAGTTAGCTGCTTCCGAAAAGCGACAAATTGGGCCACGCAAAACCAATCCAACGTCTGTTGTTAGATCCGAGAAAATAGAATAATCGCAGGTGGTAAGGCAAGGTGCACTAACCAAATAAAAACTATTTTAGATAGACTTGATATTTTAAATAGAAGACTTACAGAACAACAAATAGTAAACAAAGAAATTTTTAACAAACATAAGCAGTATAACGTAAAGAGAGAAAAATATAACATGAAAACCAAATGACAAATGTCCTGAACATCATAACGTGGAATGCAAATGGACTGCAACAGCACCTACAAAAGTTGGAAGTCTTTCTTATTACTGAGAGGATAGACATATGCGTTATCTTAGAAAGCCACCTTACGGGGCCGTCGCTTTTGCCCATATCATACAACACATCCCAGTTGACAACCCAGAGGATGTCAGGCACCATGAAGAGCAGAAAATTGAAGATGGTGCAACTAGTTAACAAAGTTGTGAGGATCTCCTCAATGTACTGTCCTCCCCGGTCTGGTGTTAAACAAGTCGGAATACCGGAAGCTGCAAGCTTCGGGTATAAAGGTTTTGTGTCCATCTTGTGTGGGAAATTTCTTATGCACGTTTTCCCATTCGTACACACCTAAAAGTTCTAAATATTCCTTGATATGTTTCCGAATTCCATAGATGTCACTTTACATGTGATGCCTCGTCCCCTTCTCACATATATTTTCTTTCAAGCTTAACATAAAATGACACTTGCTATGTGAAAAAGAATTCACAGATTACATCTTCTCCACAAATTTCGTGGTTCAAAACCTTGAAAAGAAGATTTCGCTCGACTCTTCCAGTTCATCGGAAACTCCTTCATTTGAGAAGGTGACTTTAACTCAAAAAATGGAGCAAAAAAGTGAGGAGAAAAAACTATCCTCCCAGGCAAACTAATAGACAAACAAATGGGGCAAAACATTTACATAAATGACCAAATCATCACTGAATATCAACTCAAGGAGGAGATCGATCTGCTAACAATGAAGATAAAACAAGCGGCTTGGAGCACTTCTACTCATCATAGACTGAATAAAAAATATACTGACTGTCCTGCAGAGGCTAACGAATTAATTGCTCGCAAACTGTGGCAAAGAAACCGTACAGTGGAAATGAAAAAACTATCAACTTTGTGACAAACAAGCTAAAGGCCTTAATTAACAAACTTAGAAAAGAGTTCTTCAGCAGATATGTCTCAAATTTTACAGCACAAAAGTAACACAGGCTACTCTCTGCGGAAGGCCGCGAAAGATCTAAAAAGACCCAGACAACAAATACCACCTACTAAACAGGAAAACGGGCAATGGGTTTGTTTTACATAGACTAAGCCAGATTTGCGAAACATCTAGAAAGCACCTTCCAGCCTCTGGATACACAAGGGTCTACATGCTTAATCCCAGTCAAAAAAGTGGACCATTACTCAATGCGCCGTGTAAAACTAAATAAGCTGAGAACAGAAATTGAAACAAATGTGTCTCCTAATAAAGCTCCTGGCCATGAACTTATTACAAGGAGAATACTAAAAGAATTGGCAGAAAAGCGTCTAGCCAAATTACTGAATTAATGCAGCTTTCAGATTAAAGTACGTCCCTAAGCGAGGCAAGGAGCCAAGTAGGGTCGAATCGTATCGACTAATATCGCTACTCCCTACTACAGTCCAGCTATTTGAAAGGCTTCTCCTTAAGTGATTACAGCAAATCATTGTGGATTGAAATCTAATAGCACCTCACCAATGCGGTTTCCGCATAGGATCACGAATCCCATAGAAAATGCGATGGAGAAAAAGCAGTTGTGCTCAGCCATTTTCCTCAATGTCTCCCCGGCGTTTAATAAGGTGTGGCATCAAGGTATGTTATATAAATTGTATAGGGATCTCCCAGAAAAATTTTTCGATGCCTAAAATTTAACTACTTCAGAGCGCCTATTCAGAATGAAATACGAACGAACCTACTTTGAACTGAAAAAAATTGGGCTCAACACTGTTTCTACTCTATACCAATGATATACCTTGCTGTGAGAAAGCCAGAATAGCGACATTTGCGAGTGCACATCTATCTTTACCACGGGTAAAACAACGAAAGAAGCAAAAATAAAGTTACAAACAGCTATTGACAACATTGTCAAATGGACTAAGATATGGAAAATAAAATTATACGAAAGCAAATCAACGTACATTAACTTCACAAACAAAAAATAATAAATAAATAATAAATAATAAAATATTTAGGTATGACACTCGTCCATATGAGATGTTGCCGTATGCCCAGTGCGACATCCAGCTGGGGCTGTAAATAATACAACCGTTTCTGCTGAAAGTAATACAAACGTTTTAAAATAAAGTGCTTAGAAGCATAGTAGACGGTCCCTGGTTCATTCGTAATGAGGATCTGCATAGGGACCTGAAAGGACAGTTGGTTAGTGAAGTCATCAAAGACCAAGCAATTAAATATAGCCACCGACTACGCTCACATGAGAGTAACAAGGTCCGAAAAATCCCTGATATCGCTAGTATAAAGAGACGACTGAAAAGAATAAAGCCAAACGAGTTGCTAACATAAAGGATGCCTAAAGATATAAGCTATTAAGGAACAATCAGTTCCTCAGCAAAGCCAACCAAAGTGGACCTAGGGTGGACCACAGAGTTTTTTCCCAATAAAACCAAAACCTAAATATGCAAAGAAATTTGCTGGGTGGGGAAATCTAAGTCGTAGCTTGGGGGTGTTGAACCCTGGCGTTGGTTTGCTGAAGATTCCCACCTCTTAAAAAAAAGAAAAGTTTGTAAACCACGTAAAAACAGCAAGACATTAGCTGATGTATTCCAGTTGCAGCGGGTAATCTCAATTCCATTCACGGAAACTTTATAATTGGAAGCGTTCTAAGTAAGGTCACGCGTAACTAGTGTCAAACTGTCGTGTCAGTTTTATTCAGTATTGTTTGGCAAATCAGCGCGTACAGGTGTACACCGGAACAAAGTCTTCAAATTATTCGGCTTTCCCACGAAAATCGACGTTAAATTAAAAATGTTCTTCGTGTACTTAGAGTTACTTATGCACCATAACTGAACTGGTTCAGCTACAAAAACGTTGTTTTATGATATATCGAAATTTTCAGTGATACAGCATCTTATTTTTTTTTTTGCAACGGGTTCGAGTCCTGATTCCTATTATATGTTGTGCATATAACATCCAATACGGCACGTAAAATTATCAATTGCATAGCGTTAACTGGGATGATAATGAATCAGAACTGATTCAACTACATATCATATATTATACATCCATAAATGCTGCCGGAATTAAAGATTGGCCCATACCATACAGCTCAAGTTGTAAGAGTGTGTAACGGTCTTCATAATGTACGAAATAAATCTGATTTAACAATAACAAATCGGGAAACCGGAAGGTAGACTTGAAAGGTTTCGTGTATTTCTTTTATAAAGAGAATTGAGTGTGCATTTCTCCCGTTAGTAATATATGCATACATTATGTGAAAATGTCCACTTTCAAGTGATTCAAAGTCTTGAATTTATACAGAAGCGACAGTTTGACCTATTATAACTTTGATTTTGATTTTGATTTTGACCAAATTTGGGCTCTATGCTATGCTTTAGTCTACATTGCTGCAACATTTCATTATTCTAGGATGAACTTAAGGGGGGTTTTCATGCCAATTACTAAAAATTATAGTAACGCACTATTATTAACTTTATTTGAAGGGATATCGGTATGGGGGGTATTTCGGACCCTAAGGACCATACAGTGGCAGCCTCTTGATTTTTTCAGATTTTTCAGTTGTGTATTTTCTTAGAATGGGTTCGTTAATGAAATGATCACTTTCAATCCCCGCACTCCCCACTTTTCCAACAAATGTCAAAACTAAGACCGGTTTCGAAAAATACTAACCGAGACCTTTGATTTGATACCCCACATTATTATATTTGATGAAAAAAAATGACACCCCACTTTTGCATGTATGGGGACCCGTAAAAGGATGTAATTCACTATATGCGTGAGCGTTCACAGTTTCCACCTTGCTACCAAATTTGGTGTCAATCTCTATAACCGCCTCCGAGAAAAATGCGTGTAATCGACAGACAGTAATCCGATTTTAAGGTTTTTAAGGTTTTGTGTAAACATAAAATAAAAGCTTAATAAAGAAATTTGATTTAGCAATAGGAAATTTCGCCCTATGAGTTGGGTCTTAAGAATACCCTCAACGCCTTCCCTGCTTGTCGTAAGAGGCGACTAAAAGACATAGAAATTTGCATGCTAGCAACCTACAAATTTTGGGACTTTATTGCTACCAAAACGTCAACAACGTCTCGAATGGGGGCTGGACTGCATTCTAATCGTTGATCAAACCAATTTTGGCATCAGTGCCGATTACGTGATCATCATCAAAGATGCCTCTCTCGCAATTTCTCCAAGCTCTATCGATTGCGGATGTCTTCATTTCGAATGGGATCATGATGTAACCCGTCACTGATCCAACGCAACATCTTCGTCTCCATTACCGCGACGCGTTCATTGTCTTGGATAAGCGGCCAGCACTTAGAAGCATTGAGGTTAACAGGGCGGATGACACTGCAGTAGATTTTGGATTTGAAATGCTTCTAGATGCGTCGATCACATAGATGCCATCTGTGGAATACCATTTCACTCAAGTTTTGTTGACGCGTTAAGCAAGTACATAATGTATGATAGCTCGTCAGGTAAAATGTTATGGGGATTGTGCATTTAACCTTAGTCATTTTTTACTGATCTTCGTCTTGACTTTTCGTTTTTATGTCGTAATAAAATACTATCACAAGCAAAACTATTGGATACCACCTGCGGCTCATATCAGTAAACCGAACATGTTCTCGTAATCAGTGCTTGCTTCTACACATATATATTACGCCGGCACATAACAATGCAGCCAAGAATGAAATGGTATAACATTTCTAACGTCATACCACACACTCTGTACTGGTCGTTCTCCATCCGTTCTTCCATTATCAGCTTTTTATCAGTCCGGGAGAGGACAACGCCATCCTGGGTCGTTAACATAAATCCCTCCGCCTAAGTAAAGACAATTCACGTGTTCGCCGTGCATTGCCTTCGACTTCCATCCATTGACCGGCTCTTGTTCTCACTTTACACCACTCAGAGAATTGATAGATCGATCGAGTTTAGTGGAGACAGGCCACAATCCGCCTTACAAACAGTCGCATGCAGCTGCCCTTCCGCCTCCCACAGACAGTTTCTGCTTCAATGTGTCCGGAATTTGCAAGGCGGGTAACTCAATGGAGATGGCATAGTTCCAGTAAACCCCTGGCAGTTTATTCTTCACCCGTCTGCTGGTATTGCCAATGTTGATTTGATTCAGCCTAGCAATGTCCCTGTTCCCTGATGGATTGCTTTGATTGAATCTTCTGATCACGCAATCTCACAACCCCAACTGCACCACAATATATAGTATAATGACTACAGTTACAGTGACGGCATATTATTTAAGATAGAATTGTTGAAATTGCTAGAGATGTTCAGATCCTGGGAAATTCTATACAAGCGGAAACTTCAGCCGGACAGTGAAGAAAAGTACTTTGGCGAGTAATGAAACTGTTGTCCTCAGTGCGGTATATTGTTGTTCATGCTGCCACCTATGCCCCATTGACGCATGGTCTGCAACCCTCAATACAGCCACGCGAATTGCAAGAAGCACCTGACGAATCGACTTTATTCGCTCCCTACGCGCTGTTTCGTCACGATCTGTGGCAACAACTTCAGCAGGTAGAGCGACGGCATCGAAAGGGCCCATGATCAATGGTGTCAACACCGTGGGGTCTATTACATACTAGCCACCAAGTCAGACGACTCCCACCGGTTATCCGCACCGGACCATAAATTTCTCCTTCCCTTTATTTTAAGGATGAACATTTTATATCTAACGCTGCGGTGGCTTCCAGCTTCTTCCACAACCGGACTTGGGATTGGCTATGGCGGATTTATTTATTACTATTATATTTTTCCGGCTATTTTTTATTTATTTGGATTCTAAATTCCTTTTTCTTTCCGTATTGTATTATTTGTATAAGGCCTACAAATAAGTTCTGCCGGTTTTCTGTTTAAATTTGAAGCTTTATTGTGAAAAATTGGTTATACATTCATTGCTCAAAGTATTGCCCATCGCCAGCCACAACTTTCTTCCATCTTTCAGGCAATTCATAGATACCATCGCGGCAAAAATTGGCCGGCTTGGCTGCTATCCACTCATCGAGCCATTTTTTGAGTTCGTCATAATTGAAGAAGTGCTAGTCTACTAGGCCATGCAGCATCGACCGGAACAAATAGTAATCAGAAGGAGCAATGTCTGGAGAGTACGGCGGGTGTGGTAGGAGTTCCCGTTTCAACGTTTCTGAATATGTTTTAATGGGCTGTGCAACACGTGGACGAGCATTGTCATGTTGCAAAATAACTTTATCATGCCTTTGCTGGCATTGCGGCCATTTTTTCTTGAGTTCGCTGCTCAAACGCATCATCTGACGTCGGTAGAGTTTGCCCGTGACCGTTTCGTTCGGTTTTAACAGCTCATAGTATACCACACCCAGCTGGTCCCACCATATACACAGCATGATCTTCTCACCATGAATATTTGCTTTGGCCGTCGATGATGAGGCATGGCCGGGGTACTCCCCGTTGCCTGACGCTTGGGATTATCATAATGGATCCACTTTTCATCGCCAGTAACTATTCGATGTAGAAAACCCTTCCTTTCTTGTCGTTGAAGCAGTTGTTCGCACGTGAAAAAACGGCGTTCGACGTCTCTTGACTTCAGTTCATACGGAACCCAATTTCCGACCTTTCTGATCATTCCCATTGCTTTTAAACGGTGGGAAATGGCTTGCTGAGTGACTCCAAGTGTTTTTCCAAGTTCTTCTTGCGTTTGCGATGGATCTTGGTCGAGCAATGCCCCTAATTCTTCATCTTCAAAAATTGTTGGCCATTCGGCGTGCTCTTCGTTTTCCAAGTTAAAATTGCCACTTTTAAACCGTCCAAACCCCCTCTGACACGTTCGCTCAGATAGAGCATGGTCACCCTAAACTTCCACCAAAATGCGATGACTTTCGGTTGCTTTTTTCTTCATATTGAAATAATAAAGTAGAACTCCCCGCAAAACACATCATTTGGTACAAAATTAGCCATTTTCGTTGATGAAAAAAGTATTGTTGTTTACACTTCAACCAAATAATTTATACTGACGTTTGTGCCTATTGACAGTAGCTTTCCGATGAATGTTTGGAAATGTGGATCAATTGAATAAAAAACAAGCTACGCCATCTATTGTGAAAACCGACAGAACTTATTTGTAGGCCTAATATTATATATTTATGTTTTTTTTTATATGCTTCAAGTTTTTATTTTATTTGCTTCAAGTTTTCTTTCATTTTCACTAACTTTTAGTATTGACTTGAGAACTTATAGTTGCTACTTAAGGGGTTATATATACATAGTTCCAGTGAGTGATATGGCGACATTTTTTTGATTTTTTCGACAATTTAGCAAATGTTTATGAAAAAGAACGATAATTACAAAACGGTTCATCCGGAATCAGAATTAAAAAAAAAATATCGTTAGTATATCGTATTATCTAGTCACTGAACAAAGTGCGAAGTTTTTCAAAAATGCCGGCGACTTTAACAAAAGGTTTATATTTTATTTATGTCCGGATAGCTGAGTGGTTAGAGCGCAAGGCTGTCGTACGGAAGGTCGTGGTTTAAATCTCACTGGTGGCAGTGGAATTTGTATCGTGATTTGACGTCGGATACCAGTCGACTCAGCTGTGAATGAGTGAAATCAGGGTTAATAATCTCGGTTGAGCGCAATGCTGACCACATTGCCTCCTAGTGTACCGTTACGGTCTTGAATGAAATGCTCTAACATACTTCAAGGCCCTGATCCAACATGGATTGTTGCGCCAACGATTAATATTATTTCCGAGTTATCACAATCTCGGCAGATGCCGGATTTTACCTAATACTAGCACTAAGTGCCAAGCATTTAGGCTCGGACGACCCTACCTACTTAAAAACTAAAGGGGCACTGGTGGTGGTGGCCGGTGGTAGGTCAGTGGGAGAATCCGTCGAGTACTCCCCGCAACATCGAGCACGTATGCAGAATGGTGTACTTCTGCATGGTTTGAACCAGACTGTGCGAAAGTCCCAGGACATCAAGGGAAGCCGTCAGGGATTTAGGTACAATACCTGTAGCTGACAATATTATGGGAACTACAACCACCCGCTCGAGACGCCAAATTTCTTTGATTTCACGAGCCAATGGCTCATAGTTCACCTTCTTCTCCACGTATTTCCGTTCAATGTTGCTATTATGGGGGATAGCAACATCAATAATATACGCGGAGCGACCCGTCTTGTCAACTAGCAGTACGTCAGGCTTGTTGTGTGCGGTATGGCGATCAGTCAGAACTTGCCGGTCCCAATACATGCTGTAAGCAGAACTATCAAGTACTGCTTGCGGCTCATATCGGTAAACCGGACATGTCCCCGTGATCAGCCCATGCTTATATGCAAGGTTTTGATGGATAACCTTACATACAGCATTATGCCTGGAGATGTACTGCACCGGTGCCATAACAGTACAGCCAGAAATGAGATGGTCCAACGTCTCTAACGCCGAACCACACATTCTGCACTGGTCGTTCTCCACCCGTTCTTTCATGATGAGCTTTTTATAAGCTCGGGTGGCGACCACGCCATCCTGAATGGCACACATGAACCCCTCCGTCTCAGCAAAGAGTTCCCCAGCACACAGCCACCTGTTCGACAGATGCAAATCGACAAATGGCTGCCAAAGACAATTCACGTGTTTACCGTGCATTGCCTTCGACTTCCATTCCTCGATCCGCTCCTGGTCCGACTTCACCCCACTCAGAGGATTGAAAGATCGATCCTTCAAGTTAAGTGGAGTCAGTCCACAGTCTGCCTTACAGACAGCCACATGCAAGGGGCTCGCCTGCTCTTTACTGTAAAAATAAGCGCGCAGCGAGTCGACTTGGCGATGATGTTGCGCCGCCACGTCAACCACGCCCCTACCTCCGATGTCACGAGGCAGGTTCATCCGCTCCACGGCAGACTTTGGGTGATGCATTCGGAATTTGGACATAGTTGTCCGTATCCGCCGCTGGACGTTTTCCAGGTCGGTCTTCGTTCACGGCAATATTCCGAATGCATAAGCCAGTGAAGGGATAGCGAATACATTCAACGCGCTTATTTTATTCTTCCCCGAGAGATGCGATTTCAGCACCAGCTTTACACGTCGCAGGAATTCGGACAGCAGAGCTTCCTTCAGATCACCAACTCGAGCATGGGTTCCTTGCAGAATTCCTAGGTACTTGTAGAAGTCTGTCTCGGTCATAGCTTCGATGTGGAGGTCACCAATGCTATGTCCGGCATGCGGCTCGTGATGACCTTTGCGAATGGCTTGGATTCGACATTTGTCTAATCCAAACTCCATCCGAATATCACGGCTGAACATGTCTATTATTCGCAACAGACTTCTAAGATGGTTGTCAGTACCAGCATACAGCTTGATGTCATCTAGGTACATCAAGTGTGTCAGTTCGCACTTAGCACGTAGGCCATATTTTATTGCAAAACCATGCCCTCTAGCATCATTCAGTAGCCATGAAAGGGGGTTCAGTGCCATACAAAACCAAAGAGGACTCAATGAATCCCTCTGGAAGATACCCCTCCGAATACGGATGGGCTCTGA
Organism: Hermetia illucens; assembly: GCF_905115235.1. NCBI lineage: Eukaryota > Metazoa > Arthropoda > Insecta > Diptera > Stratiomyidae > Hermetia > Hermetia illucens. The sequence goes on along the minus strand of NC_051852.1, from coordinate 80,504,456 downwards.
GGTATTAGCACCCTCAGATGTACGGACTGACAAGGTGGTATGCCACCCTTCCATGACTGTCGCCAAAAACCTTATTAGTTTCGGATCAATGCGATACAGATGTAGGATGTCGATTAGCCAGGTATGCGGAACGCTATCAAAAGCCTTGGCATAATCGATATAGCAACTGAAGAGGTTTCTTTGGCCTCTAGTTGCTTGTCCTACAACTACCGAGTCGATAATGAGTTGCTCTTTGCAACCCCTTGACCCAACTCGGCAGCCCTTCTGCTCCTCGGACAGAATGTTGTTGGTCTCGAGGTGCGCATTGATCCTTCCACTAATAATGGACGTGATGAATTTGTAGAGGGTTGGTAAGCAAGTGATCGGTCTTGTGTCTGCGGGGTCCTGCACCGTGTCCTTCTTAGGGATAAGGTAGGTAATTCCCGCAGTGAGGAAAGGTGGAAATTCCTCCGGCCGACTCATGACCTCATTTATACTGCGTGCCAACCGACTGTGTACGCTGGTAAATTTCTTATACCAGAAATTCTGCACCCGATCCAGACCTGGGCCCCTCCAGTTCTTCGAGATGTTTATGGCTCGTCGAACTTCCTCTTCGGTAACATCCGCGAAATTCATGCCAGGTGTATTGGCATGGCGGGTGCCTTCGGCGGTGATCCACTCAGCATGCTCAGCATGCTGGGCAGGTAACCCCCAAAGTCCACCCCAATACTCTTTCGCTTCCGTCACCGAGAACTGTATTGTCTGGGCGCTCTGTTGGGATTCGTTGAGAGATCTGAAAAAGCTCCGCTGGTTCCTCGCGTATGTTGCATTCTGGACACGTCTGGAGTAACTTTCGCCATACCGTCGCAACCGACTGCATATGACAGAAAGTTTCTGTTTTAGTGTGTCCAGAATTTCAACTACGGGTGTCTCACAGGGGATGGCATAGTTCCGGTAAACCCTCTGCACTTTATTTCTCACCCGTCGGCTGGCATTGCCAGTGCTGATCTGAATCAGTCTAGCAATGTCCTGCCTTAGTGAGTCCCGCCGACGTTCCAGACGAATTTTCCATGGTGGATCTCTTTTGTCACTCAAACCAATAACGCGAAAGCGAATCTTCTGACCGTGCAATCTGATAGCCGCAACTGCACCACAATACACAAGTGATTGTAGTTGCAGCAGCGACATATCAGCACACAGTCGAGACGCAATCTCATCATTGATTTGAGATAGAATTCCCGGAGTTGCTGGAGATGCATAGAGCCTGGGAATGCCTGGTCTATGCAAAGGATCCATATCCGAGAATTCTATACACGCTCTTTGGAATTCGTCCCGAACTTCAGCGGAAACCTCAGCTGGACGGTGGAGAAGAGTGCTTCGGCGAGTACTGAACCTGTTGCCTGCAGTGCGGCGTGGTGTTGATGCCGCCGCCTCTGCCCCCATCGATTCTCGGTCACCAGTTTCCCCGATGACTTCAAGTCGAACACGTTCCCTGATGGTGGCCGGGATTGTGTCACTGCGAGTGATGAAGCGGTACTGGTCTGCGACTCGCTGCACAGTCACGTGCGCGAATTGCGGGAAACGCTCGACGAATCTCTGGTGCAACAAGGGGCGGTAAGATGTTGTACCCGCCCCCGCCGTTATTTCGTAGTAGGAGCGGATGATGAAGAGGTTCATTTCTTCAGTCCATTTCATCCGCTTCCTACGCGAACCTGCTGAAGTGGTCGCCACAGATTGTGGCGAAACAGCTGCAGCAGGCGGAGCTGCGCTCCTGGTCGTCGTGGCGCCTAGACGTCGAACCGCCCCACGACTAGCGGTTTCGACGCCGTGCTGTCCATTACGAGAGCCCGACCCAGTCACCAAGTCAGACGACTCCCGCCGGTTATCCGTACCGGACCTTAAATTTCTCCTTCTTCTCATTTTTTGGTGGTGCATTTTATCCCTAGCTGCCAGGTGTGTAGATAGCTTCCTTAGTGAGTAATCTGCAAGACTGCAACGTTCCTGCACTTTCCTCACCTACCCCCTGAGACGCTGCGGTGGCGTACAGCCATTCAGACTGAAGCTATCTATCCCTCCTCCTTTCACAACCGGGCTTGGGACCGGCTTCGGCGGAGTTTTATTATTTATATTTTAAATGAAAAATTTTTGATTATTTATACTTAAAAAATGTTTTTTTTAAAGAATTGAAACTCCTTCCTTCAGTGACTAGTTATTATCATAATAAATAAGTAGTACAAATTTGGCATTGATTGGACTAGCAGTTTTTTAGTAACCGTGCCTACCGCAAAAGCACTTTCACAAAAATATGATTCGAAGATAATCATTTAAATCATTTAAAATTTCAAGTTTGTATCTTGCATTTTCAAAATTAACTTATATCTCGGGCGGGAAGGACATTGACTGAGGCTGTATTTTGTGGTGAATCTTTACTTTCGATCGCGCCACTCGGGTCTCAGTCGCGCGCGGTCGATTCTTTTTGTGTGAAATAAAAATCGATGCAATATCTGTCTGTCTGCCTGTCACATTCGATTTACTCACAAACGGTTGAACCTGTTGCCATGGAGTTGGTGAGAACGTATGGTCTATGAATCCCTTTGAAGGGGAAACGAGGGTTCACATTTTTCTTTCTCAGAATATGGTCAATTAAAGGCCTAGATTAGTACTTTTCGAAATGGATTTTATTATATTTCTGATATTTGCTGAGACATGGAGGAGTGTGGACTAAAATGTGTTCCCAAAAAAGTGAAACAGGTTTCGTTTTCAGAACCTATCCAACTGAAAAATCTGAAAAAAATTTAAGTGATGCATCTATACGAAATCTAGTCCTCAAACTACATCCCTTTCCAATAACTGCACAAATAAAGTTAATAATAGTATACAACCATATTTCGGAAATTTACCCAAAAACCTCCTTTAGTTCATCCATGACGTACGCAATTTAGTGTCAGTATAGGCGACATAATTGTGAAAACTTTGAAAGCAATCCAAATATTATTAATAAAGTTGTGGAAGGTCGAAGTTTTGCATTCCACGTAAATTTATTAGACTCTAAGACGTGTATGATGTCATCATCATATAAAGTGATCTTATATGAACGACGGGATTCAGAGGGACATTTTCATTTTTCTTTTTTGGTTTTTTGAGTTATTTGTATATCAGTATCAATTAAGCTGATCGCAGAGGTGCAACCACGTTGGCAACCTGAATGCGGTTCGTTTGCTACACACGTAATAACCGATCTACCAACTTTATTTCCTTGGAAGATCTCGAAAAATGCACTTCGTCGCGTCATGAGGTTCGTTACGTTGTGGGCTCTCTTTGAGTGCACAACGTCGTGAGGTTGTCAATATGTTTGGTTTTTGATACCAAAAGATTGAAATGCAATAAAGCGAACCTTATGAAAAGATTCACGCGGCTTACACAAAATAGTAATGCCCATAGAGGAAATGCAGGTGTAAACGGGCAAATATATCTGTGTCATCTTTTACCAATAGATAAATTGGAAGTTAGTCGATTAGCTTCTTATTTTTATATGTGCATAATTTTCCCTGTGGTCAGAACAACTATTATACTAATGTTGCAGAATCCGAAGTAAATGGCCATGAAGATAATTAATTATAAACGAAAGGTAATTATGCCATTAATTGAGTGATATGCTCATTGTCATATCTTCATTGATTTTTTCTGTGATTTAGTGTTGCATCTGAGTTGAGTTCTTTGCTTTAGTGTCACCTTTTAATTGGTTTCTGTTTAAACAAAGTGATTTCAAAATGAAGCGAAGGGGCAGTTTCATTTCAATTTGACATTTTCAAAAATAACGTCGCAAAATCATATCACAAAACAATTTCTAAATGAAGCGAATTTGCATTTGTTCTATAAGAATGGGTTATAATACAAACAAGTCAGAAATGGGAAGATCAGTGCTTTACGTATGACGAGAAAAGTTTGAGCTACTATAATGGGAATAACAAAGACTTGCCTTTTTTCTATTCGCTAGTAATAATCTTGCAAATTCCGATATTTCGGGAACCATTTGTTCCCTTCATCAGTGCTAACAAGTCGGTATTTGCAAGATTAATAATAGCGAATAGAAAAAGTCTTAATTATTTTAAATAATTTAATAGCTAGAAACACACAAACAGATTACACTTAAATACTGTAAAGGGCCCCACAGATTAGTTTGGGCTTCTGTTCCAACTAATCAGTTCAAACTGAAACGATAAACGGATGGTGTGTGGCAAAATGATCGTTCAGTTTAGAGTGATCAGCCCAACTAAAGAATTGAAGCAATTTTCTGCGATTTGTCTGTTCGATGAACAGAACGGAGTAAAATTCGGGAGTGTATGTTGAACTGGAGGTAAATCGGGACGTTCGAGTTAAGTTTATTGGCGGAACGAAAGTTATTTGCAATGAATTTATAATGGCTAGGTGGTCAAAAGATTCTCTTTTGGAATTTATTGAACTATTTTGCGCACAAGAAACAATATGGAAAGTGAAGTGTATGGAAATAAAGAAATGAATACTATGACGCTCTTGTTGCAAAAGGCAAAAAAAAAATTGACGCTTCGACAAACCGGAGTTAATTGCAAAAAAAATTAATAATTTACATTACATTAATAATGTTTTTGTTTGATCAGGAAACCCCAGCCCAGTCTTCTTCAAGTATAATGGAAGGTGACGCAGAGGTAACTAAAAGTACATATCAATCGATTATGTGTCTTTGATTAATATATTTTTATAGTTATCCAAATTTATTTTGCCATGTTATTTGACCATTTGTATGAAAATATTGTAAGTAAAGTTCTCGGGTCACTATAACTGCACGTTCTAGGTACCCTTGCCTTGATCGTTGAAGTTGGACAGGTGAGGAATTTCGAAATTCTTCAATCACTTCACCAGTTTCGCAATTATCTGAATTGAAACAGTCGGAAGGGTTGTACCACTGAGGAGATAATTTTCTTAAAAAATTATGGAATGCACAATAAGCAAATACTACCGACTTAATTTTGGCAAGTTTTCAATTTATTGGTTTTTGCAGTACACCAAATCTCACAAATAAAAACCCAAACACATTCTCAAGGACTCTTCAAAATTCAAATTCAAAATTCTTCTCTCTTCTGTAATCTAGTTTTGAGAAAAAGGCTTAAATAATATTTTTGCCATGCGGAAGGCTTTATCGGCGTAAGGTAATGTTATGTTATTAATTTCAAATGAGTCTGGGAGTGTTAGTGTTCCTTTTTTTCACTTTCCTTGCAAAATCAGAATTTTTAAAACACCGCCATCCGACACATGGCCGTTTGTTCTATAATCAAAGTATATGAACTCGTACTTAGAGTTATTAATACTAGGTAGTACTTAACTATGAAAGCCTTTGTAATTATAAAGAAACGACCCTGCCTCTAACGGAGGACGTATTGCAATGTACTTTCCATCAATGACTGCAAGACAGTTGAGGAAATTTCATTTCTTTGCAAATCTTTTTGTTACCATTCTCTAATCTTCTTTACAAGAGAAAAATAAAAAAATAAATTAAAATTATAGTAAATAAATGAAAATAAAAAATAAACCAAAAAAGGCCTTTTTTCAAGATAATCAAACTACTGCCAGGTCAATTTTAGGTCCCGAAGGCACTACCATAATCAAGGAGTACTGACACTTCCCATGTCGAATATGATACTATGTCACCACGTTCTTCCACTTCAACTCCTAAATTCAAGAAGTACAAAAAAAAATATATCCGCTTCAGACAAAGTGAATACTGAAACTGAACAAGAAAGGAGAGATCGTCAAGTGTGCGCATTCGACGGTCAGTTATATCGTCTCAGTTTGAACTGATCAATTGGATTGAAGGCCGTAATGATAATCTGTGGGGCCCTTAACTTTATAATAGTACAATTTTGACCAAACTTGCGGATGCCATGTTTCATACTATATATATTGGATATTACTACATTTCCAATAACTCAAGGATAAACTTAAGGGGACTTCTAGTCAATTTCACAAAAACATAGTAATATACTATTATAAACTTAATTTCAGAAGATATCCACATGCAGGGTATTTTGACGCGTGAACACCGTATAGGGACAGCTTCGTAACTTTTTTCAAATTTTTCGGGTCCGTGAAAGAAATGGTCATTTGCCGGCACTCTCAACTTTTCCAACTAATGTTGAAACTAAGGCTGACTCTATAAAGTACTAATCGGGGCCTTTCATTTGATACCCAATTTTTGAAAAAAAATACACTCCCCCCCCCCCCCCCCCTTCAACTCAACGTAAAAAGATGTAGATCACTGTGTATGTGTGGGCCATCCACAGTTTTCAACTTTCCACCAAATTTCGTGTCAACTGGTTCATCCGTTTTTCACAAAACCTTGAAAAGGCAATGTGAGTATCATATGATTTATTTCATCTAATACTCCACCAATTATTATACATACAAATATGCAGCTCAAAACTCATTAGCAGCGAGTATTTGCATTCAGCCGAATATCCCAACTGCCCTTGCGTTGGCAGCATACTAAATTAGCTCCAGAGATTCCAAACCAAGCAGCACACACAGAACCGAACCGAAATGCAATCAGAAGCTCCGCTCCAAAATATCAAAACTGTAACCGTTATGCATAAAAATGCACATATACATTATACATACCAAGGTTGTACCAAGAAGACTGTATATTTGCGATTCCACTCTAAGCGCATTCATTCAAATTTCATAAGCAGAAAAATTATTGCGCATCCCTGACGGTAATTGCGAATAAATTCTGCACATAGGGTCTTGTATTAGTGCCTTGTATGTGATGCAGTGTATTGTATCCACGTGTTTGCGGGCGTAGGGCATTGCACAGTTGTTCACGGCTTGTCACATGAGATAGGAAAACACTCAACAAAACCATCTAAACGCCATCGAACTACCAACACATCAATACATTAATCACATGGGTCAAAGATGCACAATGACAATCAGTGCCCCTTGGCCACTAGATTCTCTTCTCTTGTTTACAGTCTTCCTGCTATACGAATTGGAAAGCGTGCATAGAAAGTTGTTCACATAAGATGAACACAAAACCTTTATACTCGTATCGCCGAGCTTCTAGTATTCCTACTTCTTTCTAATTTCTACATTTCAGTTTGCTCTCGTTTCGGTCGAAAGACCTCGATTAGTACTTTCCAAAGCCGTTCGTAGTTTTGACATTTGTTGGAAAAGTGGGGAGTGCGGGCGGTCGAAACTTCTTTCACGGGTCCATTCTCAGAAACTGCTCAACCGACAAATCTGAAAAAAATCATAGATTGCCTCTATATGGTATCTAGGCTCCGAAATACCCTCCATACCGATATCCTTTCAAATAAAATTAATAATAGAATATTACTATATTTTTTTTTTAGTAATTAGCTGCAAAACCCTTAAGTTCACCCTAGTACCACATATGATGCTACCAAGTTTGGTTAAAATCGCACTGTTACAAAAAAACTTATAATAGATTAAATTTAGTCAATATCACTCGAAAGCGGATACTCTCATATAATATATGCATATTACACATACGTGCTACGTACTAATGGGACAAATGCACACAAAAATTTCTTTATATAAGAAATACACAAACCTTTCATACCTGAAGCGTCCAGCTTCCGGTTTCCCGTGTTGTATTTTTATTATAGTTCTCGTGCGATCTCATGCTTCCAATTAAGGGCACATGAAATCATCCCTAATAACGTGAAAGGAACTGCCATCTCCGAAAGGAAAATCAAATTAAACTCGTAGGATTTCATAGTTTACCAATCGTCCAATTAGAGATGAGTTCACATCTGGTTATGCACAAAATTCTTTAGTTCGCTTCTGGTAAAAATACACTAATCAACCACATGACTCGCGATTGTTAATTTTCAATATGCCAAGTTTAATCATTGAATTTCTAATAATCGAATTTATGAAAGATTGCTTAGTAACTGGAAAAATCTGCTCCTTTTAAAGGTGTTAATTGCCTGTTAAATATTTTGCACCTGCTTCGCAAATATGTACACTTACCAGAACCGATTTGGTATAAACTGGAACCTGCAAAATGTGCGATATTTGCCTTATTTAAAGTGGTAATTTGAAACATAATTGAGTAATTCGTTAATGAATATAATTGCGTTTATCTGCTTGTTAGAGGTCAGATCACTGTGTGAATTTTACGTCAGTAGGCTATTTGCATTTGCATTTATTCATAAATGTTTATATATTAATAATTATTCTATCTATTTTCACCACATTTCGCAGTTAAACGTAATGACAAAATATTGCCTATTCAAGTTTGGAATAAGAAACTGGACATAATCGAAGGAAATAATAAGTTTTTCGGTCAACCACACTAGAAATATTTAGGCATTAACACATCATTGTAATGTTATATTATTACGTTTATTTACAAATACAGTTTTCAGCTGTAATCAACTTTGGAATTTTTCGAAAACTACATATGAGTGATCTCTATCTTCCTCCTTTTCAAGTAAATCACAAAGTGCTAAAATATAAGTTTGGGCCATCTGCAAAGTTTCAAATTTCGATAACTTTTGGTCACTTTCAAGAGTTGGTATGACTTTTCGCAAACGATCAAATGCTTCATTCAGTCCATTCATTCTTCGTCGTTCCCGAGCGTTTGCAGCTAATCGCCTTCTACGTAAGACTACAGGATTTGTGGTAGGCGGCTTCTTTGGTCTACATGATGACTCCGTGTTGGCTCTTCCTTTAGATTTCCTTCGGGTTTTCATGTCTGTATCATTGTCTTTAGATTTATATGAGTTTTCTCTGAGGTCACAGTCACAGGATGGGGAGCAGTGCGTCGAATTTGTAACGAATGGACTAATTGTAGGCCAAACGCTTGGATACCCGCTGAAGCAGGATCTGTCGTATGTGTAGGGTGAACCATTACTGAATATAAAAGAGTTATCATCGGATGAAGATTGAGCTCCATAGAGGAAATCAGAGACAGGCGTCGTTCCATAATTTTGATAAGGGGTCACATTCATTCTTGTCATTGATTATAATCCGATTACGTGTTCGGCCTACGACTTCTTCTATGCCACGTCTGCAATTACCAAATAAAAAATTGTTTGTTAGAAAAGTTCAAATCATGGGTTTTGTAATCAAATCCAGCAATGGTACGAAATTGGCCAACAGAGATCGTATTGCTATAATTGTAATACAAAAGGTATGAACAGTAATGGGGTTTGCCATTACTATCGCAAACTACTCGTTTTATTAGAAGAGATTTTCCATTTTCACCTTCATTGTATATTGTTATCATTTAAGAAACAAATTGGCTAGAAAGATCCGATTAGTAATGAAATGGATTTCTTATCTTTAGTAAAATAAGGTAAATAAATATCTTCAATCGGTGGAAATACTACGCCTAGGGTGGGAAGGTAATTTACTATTTGTTGTGGTAAGCAAGAAACAAAGGCCCGTTAAAATGATCAGGAAATGTTCTGTAGGTTAGGCAATACCATTAACCATCGCAACTTGAAACTTTAAAGCCACAGAACTGAAACATTTATCTTTAAAACGGTTCAATTCATTTATCCGAAATTACCATATATAGGAACATGTAACGTTTAAATGCTTATTATTTAACTAACTTTATTAACAAAACAACACATTAATTTTCCAATTATTCAATACCTTCACTACTAAACACTCCTTTGATTATATTTTTAAATTTTTTTCTGGTAGCCACATAAAAATCTTGAAATATTTTAACTTTACAATTAAGATCGTGTATAAAAGTATAGTTCGTATCCCTTTAATCAGAACCATACGGAACACCACGCGACACACGTTTCGATCTAAACTAAAAACGAAACTTTGATCAGCTTCAAAAGGGCCTATAAAACCTCGTTATTCTGACCGAGGAAGGGATAATGAAAAGGAATGAAGAGGAAGAATTGAATAATTGTTTCTACTAGCAACAATGTGGACACGGCATATGTGCAAAGGTATTCATCGTAGTGTAGAGAGTAACATGTGCCATCATACGCACGAAATGCACAGCCTTGTTCACTCTTTTGGTATCCATTGGAAGAAAGTTTTTATAAATGCTCCTTGAATATATTGTATACTTTTGGGTTAATGATAAGACTCTTATGGTATATTATCATGATTCGACGAAGAACTGAAGATAACTTCTTAATACGAGTACGTAGGTGTGTATTCGTAACAGTTAATCAAAAAAGTTCAAGGGGAAAAACAGGAGTGTGAACGACTAGTCACTCTATATCTTTGCAAAGAAATATAGAATTCATTCAATTAAAATCCATTTGTTTCTGCTAACTTTCCATTCAAATTAATACTTCCGAAACCAGCAGCATTATCTATTCGGGTTACGGCAGACAATGCGAAAATTACTTCATCTTGTGGAGAAAAGTTCATATACCTAAGTTTAGTAGGATCTATATAAAACTTTCTACAAAAAAGTCTACATTTTTCCACTAAGATCAATATTTGAAGACATAGAGGCATGGAAAAGTTTACTGTTAAAAATGAAATGTAAATTGTTAACAGACAAGAGGTAGTTTGCCATTAACTGCACAGATACTCTTGGGTAGGAGTTTGCTCGGGCGCATCATTGAACAAACTTTTATGCGCTTCATGGAAATTTCAAATGCTCGTACTGGTTGTATTCGCCAAATGGGTCTTCCCTGGGATATAAAGTTCATTGAAGGAGTTCAGTGGAGTGGCTGTTGCAAGCCGATTTCTGAAAATCACAGCAAAATGGAAATTCATTCATTCAATGGTTGAAGACCATTATGAACATAAAGAAGTCTAAGAAAAGTGCGATTTTGTTACTATCAACAATCAGCTAATGTAAATCGGGCTGTCCTAGCAAAAAAAAACGGAAAATTCCCTACCCCCTGTCCTGCTCGAGAGCCAGTGCCACAAAATCATCCATATTCTGAGCAAGAATGAGAAGAATAAAGAGGCGGGTACAGTCGACGATCTGAGTGGAAAGGACCTCGTTAAACACTAGGCAATTGTAGAGGAATGAATAAAACAACAAATGCCTGCAGAGTGTGTAGGGGCTCTGCAAACAATGAAGCAGGAGTGGTCGGCCATTGAAGCAAGTGATGTGAGATCTTTTAGTGAAATAGTCAGCAGTCAGTTAGGGGTGGCGGTGACAGATGATAACTCCACTAATGACAAACTGGCGCCTAAGGTGTCGACTAGCGTTTAGACCATGCTATTGGAGATGGTTATTCCCCACTACTGGAAGGAATGGGGAATAGAGGGCACGCTTTGATTTCTCACAAGTGGTCCACAAGTACCATGGACTTTCTCGGTTCGTGCGTAGCTACGATCAGCGATGCTTGGGAAGGAGTAAAGCTCAATATTGCCTCATACAACAAGACTCACAGCCGATTGCTCGTATCTGGTTGCTGAATTCGTTCAATCCTCCTTTCGAAACCCTAAAATCCTGCTAGTCCATATGCATTTAATCGACATGGAGGGTGATTGATGGACGACTGAGCGGTAATCAAGGCGCAGGAACATCAGGGGGCATCCAACCTTTCCTATTCCAGTTAAATGGAAAATATCTAGAGGCACTGAAAAAACGGACTACTACTACTACGGGGTCACCCGCCGCCTCCAATGAACTCTTGGAGAGAATGCAGGTCGAGGGTCCGACATACGAGTAGACTGATGATCCCTCTACGTGAGTGGATTACACTGAGTGTAGGAGAAATGAATTTTCAGCATGCATACGCTTAAGCTAACCTATTGGCCTTTCTATGAGAGACGAACCAGAGCAAGTGCATGTATTTGATTTACGATCGACCAGCTTGCCAACTTGTTGATAGGGTGTAATGCCAATGCGAGGGACACGCTGCTTCAAAGCTCGAAAATCAACGAAGGAGATGAGTCTCTTTTTGACTTTATTATAAACGCAAGCCCAGGAGAACTGTGATGTTCGGGTTAATGTTACCCTGCTAACCGACAGTAACTATTTCAAAATAGAGAACTGTAGACTATGTGGCTACAGATCTTTCTTAGATCACAGCCGAATATTTTTCAATCTAAATCTCATTGTAGAAGACTCCAGGAAGATCGACTGGAGGAAGTTTGATCAACTTATCAAAAGCAAACTCGTCGGTGATCGCAATGATAACATTGGCAGGACTCAAGCTCGGGGCTCTGGAACAAGCATTCAAAACTGGCTTTAAAATCCCGCACCCTTCCAAATGGTGTTGGACTGAAGATCTTTCGAACCTCAAGAAGCTAACCAAGGAGGTTGTTCACATCTGTTATAAGCATAAAAAGTCAAATGGATAGACAACTCATTACATGTTTATGAATTTTTTATTTTTTTATTCGGAGTCGCTAATTGTAGTTTCCATTTTCTGTTGACGGTAGACAGTTTCTCACCGGTTACTCCGCCAGTCCCGTGTCTGTCAGTCTGCAACCAACAGGTAGGCGGGCCTCTCAGGCGGGTGAGTTTTCAGACGTGGTGAGGTGCACTATTTTCGTGTGGAGCTCAGATTAATCTCCACTAAGCGGCTCCACACTGCAGCGCGTCTACAGTGGGGTGAAAAACATGTTTTAGCAGCGCGGGGTAGCGTAGTAAACTTCTAATAAACCGATTTCAACTAATTTTTAGATATTTACATTATAAACGTATATATACAAAATTCGATAAAACAAAGCAGAAACAGTTTTCGCAATACAATATACGACAAAATTCGAGTGCACAATGCTAAAAACTTGCCGAATTGTCATTGTCATTCCAAATTGATGACGAAATTTAGCTGACTGATGATTTCTTTAGCGGAATTGACTGACAACTCTCTTAAATTTATACCAGAGTTATAAAAATCTGCCGTAATATAGACTATAGCATCAAGCATGATATATGACATGTGTGAAACAAAACCTTTTTAAAATCGATTTACTATCTCTGTGTCCGTCTATCTATCTGTCACACGCAGTATCCTCGGGGACAGTTGCAGGGATTCACACCAAATTTGGTGGAAACTGTAAACGCTCAAGCATACAGTAAGTTACATAATTCTACATTGAATTTAAGAGGAGGTCGCCCAACATGCAAAAGGGGGGTATACATTTTTTTTCATCAAATATAGTCATGTGTCGTGTTCGAAAATGATCATTTCTTTAACGAACCAATTCCAAAAAACTACTCAACCGAAAAATCTGAAAAGAATCAAGAGGCTGCCACTATATAGTCCCTAGGCTCCAAAGTACCCTCCATAGCGTTATCTGTTCAAATAAAGTTAATAATAGTATATTACTCTAATTTTTATTAATTGGCTGCAAACCCCCCTTAAGTTCATTCTAGCACCACACATGATCCTACCAAGTTAGGTTGAAATCGCACAAACAAAGTTATAATAGGTCAAATTTGTCGTTTCTTTGCAAATTCAAGACTGAATGTAGATCTTCTCACATAATATATACATACATTACATGCTACGGACTAATAGGAAAAATTCACACTCAAATATCTTTCTAAACAAAAACACAAAACCTTCCATGCCTGAAGCGTCCAGCTTCCGGTTTCCTGGCTTGTTTTCATTTGTCAGTACTTTGTTTGTGTTTGAAAAGTACCTATTTAAGGTACTTTTCAGTACTATTTACTAGAAACCAGACAGAAATTAATAATGACAACATCGCTTTTCGTCCCATCGAATTCAGAGAATGAGAGGGCCATAAACATCTTAGACTTTTGGTATTCATTTCTGTGGTCCGACGAAAGCAAACACAACCTATAACTCAATCCGGAGCATAAAATTTGCGACATAAACGCAACCACCACCGTGACTATATCGAGTAGATTGGAATTTGTTGTCTAAAATATGAAAATAAAATGTACTTTAATTTATCACAGAACAACATCTTGGGCATAGAACATTGTTTTGTCTTCCACTAGGATAACAACCCCAAATACCCTAACTTCTAGACACGAGATTGGTTTATAATGTCCTACATCGACTCTATATGCCTCCTCAATTAACAAACCTTAATCTGGTTGAACGTCTGCAGCATTTTTTCAAACTCTAGATATAAACAGCATATTTCATGCAAAAGTGGAAGGCTGGAAGCTGGGAACGAAATCCACCCATCCTGCTTGCCCAAGAATGAAGAATCCGTGAACCACAACCGTGGAAATAAATTGCTTCCCAACTGGTGCGGTTCGGGATCATGTGGATAGCTAGACTTGGGGCTCCCTCAATTCCAACACAAAATTTTCACTATAACTTTTTTCAGATTTTTCGGTTAGGTGCTTTCCGAGAATGTAAATCCTGCATTCCTAACCTTTACGCTCAATGTTAAAACTAAAACCTACTACCAAAAGTGATATCCGAGATCTTTCATTTCATACTTCACGTGACTATATTTGGTGATGCCCCCTTCCCCTTGCCCGTATAGAGTCCCCCCTTAAGTTCAACGTGGAACAATGTACTTGCATGCATGCAGGTTGAGAGTTCCAATCTTTCTAGAAAATTTCGTGTCAATGAGTGCAACTGCTTCTGAGAAAAGTGCGTGTGACAGCCAGTAAACTGATTTTGATATTTTAACCTGCTAGGCCAGACTATCGCTAAACAGGACTCTTCAAGCTATAGCGCAAGCTACAAGGATCACCGTTTTTTAGTGAGCATTTGATCGAGCGTCTTCGTAAATCTCACTGGACTTGAATCTACTTGGATCTTCCATAATCTTCTTGCTCATTTTTCATTAGTGTTACGGTCCAACGATCGATTATGAAGCACGATAGTTTTTCCTTGAGAAACAGAGCTAGTTCGGGCCTATTGGAGTTAAGTCTGTGAGTGTTAACAATATTGTAGTAGCTTGAATTGATCATTCTTCAAGATCCTTTGGTGAGTATTCTTATAACAGAGACGATTGTTTATCACAAAATCAAATTTCAATGCCAGGTTCTGCTGAATCTTGTAGATGAAATTGTGAGGGCTGGTATAAGCTCAGCATCCTGTACACAGATGTTATAAAATGGAGGATCTCCTCTTCACATTGGAATAACGTAAAATACAACTGAAGTTTGTAATTCTGTACTTAGTAGTTGAGTAGACATTAAGAAAATGACGTTTGTAGTTTTTTGTTGAGAGGCTTCGATGTCAAGGTCTGAAAACAACAAATGTGCCTTTTCTTTCCTTTCCACTTGTCGAACTTTCCACATGGGATCCTACTTCCTGCTCCTCATTTTTAACAAAGACATAATGATGGCCCATTATAATTGGTTAAAGGCTAGTTTATATAATATAACGTTGTACATTATCAATTTTTTTTTTGAAAGATACAAAAATCATGAGCAAAGTTTTATTGACATGGAAATTCTGATTTGTTGGCACATTTTATCAACTCTTCAAATATATATAACAAATTTATTCTTCGCAATATTGGCAAAGCGAAGTCAAAGGTATCTGTTATATAAGCAGTTGGTTATCAATACAACACACGAAAGGAAACTAACTTGATTTTAGAAATTGAAACCTGAAAACTATTTTATAGCGGACTACATTTCATGAAAGTAATACAGCCTGAGGTGGCTGTTCTAATCAGAAATGTCCATATGTAACTGCATACACATGCGCTTTTAAACTATCAAAAATATAACGGACGAACTCTCATTAAAATTTTAAATTCTGTCTAATAACTAAAAAAAATTGCCCAAAGTCTGTCATTTCACCCTTAACACCATGGGATCGTTTGCTGTTATGGAATGCAGTTTAAACCGAACTAACATCCATAAACCACTCGGTTGATCTATCCCTCACCCTATTCAGTACATGTCCTATATCAAAAACAATTACGGTTCCTCAGGAAGGACTAGAGGCATCTCCCTACACAATACGCTCCTTCACTCAAGTAGAACACCCTAATCTAGAGCACGTGCACTGCACACTACTGACTTTCGCCAAAGATTGCATTCTCCATATGTTCGTCCTTTTTCGCCGTTAGGACACGATGCGATATGATCAGTTGAATCATCTTTCCGGTATTTGGCCACGAGCCAGTCTTTATGGCATAGTTGAATTATTTTTTTATTAATGACTTTTTGGCTCTTCCTTAGTGGAAATGCATGTTTCAGCCTTGCGTCCGGAAAGCCCTTGTTTGTTTGTAAGCAATGAACCCTAATTATGTGATCATGCGAGGCATTTGTAAATACAAAATCAATCATTGTGGGAGGGGTCTTCCCCGATGATGGAAATTAATTTACGGTGCCCAACGCTACATATGTAGTTATGCACCCGGGTTTGAATAAATGAATACCCTACTAGAAAGGGGTCAATTCCTCTAACGTGGTAAGGTTAATATCAAAATCTATTTGCTTGAAATTATGCTAACTTAATTATTTTCTATACACTCTAATTAATTTACGTAATTTACGATGAATTCAAGAGCGCAATTCTTAATTTTGTCAGTGTGGTAAGGCACAGATAGATGTTTGGGACGGATTCAGGGAAACGGTAAACAGAATTCTCAAATCTTCTAACTGAAAAAATGCAAAATGAATAATAGTGACGAGAGATTCTAACGCAGTCATATATTATTAATTAAGATTATTTATTGTTTATTAAATGTAAACTCAGAAAAATATAAAGCTGATTAATAGAAAGAAAGAAATATTTTAGAGTCCTTTTCGATATTTCACGATCGAAGTTAACTTTGACACGTTGATGTTTTAATGGGCGTTTACTGTTTATCGGTCTTCTGGAGTTTCTTGGCTAGACGTGTGACGTCACGCATAGTGGCACGTACTTTTCAGTGCGTTTGAATTTGGTTGAAATTTAAAATGCTGATAACTAAAAACAAAAAAACAGTTTTTTTTTCATAAACGGTGTTTGTGGGTTTTGTTAGATTGCACTTTGGAAACGATTTCAATCAGTAGTGAAAATATAATCCCTTACTGTCGGGAATTTTTTTTTGTCTCTTCTTTATGATACTCGATACTATTATTAAAATGATTCCATTACAACCCCAAAAAGTTGTAACCATGATATATTTAGTGCTTTAAGTTTCTTGGTCCTCACAGCAAAACTATAAAAATTTCTCACCATATTCAACACATCATTGCTTCTAATCTGCGCTAAAAGTGCTGCGATCTCGACAAAAAAATATCGGTGGTAGCAAATATAAAATAAAATATATTGGATTAGAAGATATCAAAGTCGATAAAAACAAATATATGGTTGCCATTTACCCCTTGGTGTGGTATAGCTCGTCAACCACACCTACGCGCATCGTTCGCAGGCTGCTGAAATGCGCTTCAGCTCCCTCTTAACAATTCCCGAGATCCCCACACTCCTCCTCTAGTGTCCTGCGCCAAGTCTCTTGGCGTAAACCACTCTTCGGCCATCTTCGAGCAATGGGTTCCATTGCATGCAGCAGTCCAATTGTCGCCCCTCCTTAATGTGTGATCTATCCACTGCCACTTCTTCTTTCCTATCACATTAACTACGGGTGCTAGGCATGTGAGCCGACCAAGGGTCTACGTTTGAAATAGTATTAGGCCAGTGTACCCCGATGATACGTCGCAGGTAGGTGTTGACGAAAGTTAGGAACCTACGAGTGATAGTGTTCGTCACTTTCCGTGTGCGACTCCTATACAGAAACACACAAAGAACATTAGCACACAACAGTCTCAGTTTTTGGTGTTGAGATAGCTGCTTTTCCAGGATAAAGCGCTGTTAATATGTCGAACCATACCAGTTCGGGGCCACCGTCGACAGGAGCCATGTTTCCTAATTTACAAAATGATCGACTCAAAAGCGTCGATGCTATGCTATGTTTAATAATGCAGATAGGAAGAGTACGATTATTCGTCAGATTGAGAAGCTTAGTTTTGTTGGGGTTTATGTACCGGTGAGACAGCAAACAGATGTCATGAGCGTACTCGAAGTGTTTGAGGAAAGATGTCATCGTCCATTGAAATCCTTCAAGTCACGGAATAGACATCGTGAAGAACGTCAAAAAGAAATTACAGTGCAACTCACTTATAATGGACTTCAAAGGATCGACAAATTTAGTCCATTATAGCCGAATGTCCATTATATCCCAGGTCCCAGGGCGAAACGTGGATTGGTACCCACAATGGAGCATAAAACACCAACAGCTCTACTACCAAACTTTACCTTCACCTCCACGTGGTGATCGCTGGGAGTTCTGTCTTTATGAAAAACTGCAGACAGAGAAGGATGAAGGCGAGTCTCCCGCGCGTAAAAACGGGACCAAATGTACGAACTGGTCCTTCAGGTTGGGGGTTGGGTAGGGCTGACAACCCCACACAGAAAATCGATGTTATGAAGCCACGAAAGGAGCCTCGGACAGGATGGATCTTACGTGCGCTCCCTGTACAGATCGAATGCTTCTGAGCAGCTAGTCGATACTGTTTCCCAATATAAGGCTGATGTAACAGCACTACAAGAGATGCGATGGACAGGGACCGGTTTCCTGGACAAGAACCGCTACAACATATATTATAGCGGTCATCTAGTAAACCATGTGCTTGGAGTAGGTTTCTTAGTCAGCCAATGAAACCCGCTGTTATCGGCTTGGAAAATATAAGCGAACGGCTATGCACTCTGCGTTTGCGAGGCAAGTTTAGAAATATAAGCCTCATAAACGTTCACGCCCCTACAGACGGGCCTGCAAAGTCGGAGAAGGATACTTTCTACGAGGCAGTTGAGCGGACCCTCGAAGCCTGTCCCAAGTATGATATCAAAATCATACTTGGAGATTTCAACAGTCAAGTAGGGACGGAGCCCGTATTCAGGCGATTCGTTGGCTCCCATAGCTTACATAAGGATACTAATGATAGCGGATTGCGCATTATCCAGTTAGCAGCATCACACGAAATGGTTGTTGGAAGTACCTGGTTTGCGCGGAAAGCGCTTCACAAACACACGTGGGCCTCTCCAGATGGGACCACTTTCAACCAAATTGACCACGTATTGATCGAACGCCGCCACCTCTCAGCCTTGATGAATGTCAGAACATATAGGGGGGCCAATACAGACTCGGATCACTATCTCGTTGGCATGGTGCTCCGAGCTAGAATTACGACACCACCTACAATCCCCTCTGACAACACAGCCCTGCGGGACATCTATAAGAGGGAAATGGATGCCCCAATAACCGCAGTCAACAGAGGTCCTGGAGATGAAGCATCAACAAATGATCTTCACAACCACCTGAAGAACGTTATCATTGATACGGCCACAAACATACTTGGCCCCAGCCGCAAAAAAGTCGGAACGGCTGGTTTGACGAAGAATGTATCACGAACTCCGTCGAGTGTCTGTGAACTAGAAAAGTACAGGGAGCAACCGCACCAGGCGCGCAAGTTTTACCAACAAGTCAGCATGGGTATGGGACAGCGAATTAATGCCTGACGATTGGCAAAGAGGCATTATCTGTCTCATACATAAAAAGAGAGATATCACACAGTGCAGCAATTATAGAGGTATCACGTTGCTGAGTACCATCTATAAGATATTCTCCGCTATTTTGCTAGGCCGGATAGCCCCATACGCCCAGAACATCATTGGCCCATACCAAAGAGGCTTCACTCCAGGCAAATCAGCAATAGATCAGATTTTCTCTCTGCGGCAAGCGATGGAAAAACTGTTGCAATATGGACAACAGTTGCACCATCTATTCATCGACTTTAAAGCCGCCTATGATAGCATAGCCAGGGTAAAACTGTACACGGCCATGAGAAAATTCAGTATCCTGACGAAATTGATAAGACTGACTAGGATGACCCTGACCAAAGTGCGAAGCCAGATAAAAGCAGCAGCTGTTCCTGCTGCTTTTATCTCAAGACCATTCGACATCAACAATGGTCTACGACAAGGGGATACCCTATCATGCGTCCTCTTTAACCTGGCCCTTGAGAAAGTGATCCGTGATGCTAAGGTAAATATAAGAAGTACGATCATCTTTAAGTCCACCCAACTACTGGCCTATGCTGACGATATCGACATCATGGCAAGAACCACCCAAGACGTACAAACTGCCTTCATGCAGATCGAGCAGGCGGCCATTGGGGCAAGATTTTGGGCTGCATATCAATGAAGGCAAGTCAAAGTATATGGTGGCCACGTCAGCATCGAAAACCAACCAACCAACAACATCAAACCGCACTGGTCAAACAGGAAGAATAAGGATAGGAAAATAAAACTTTGAGACCGTTGATAATTTCTCCTATCTAGTGTCGAAAATCACAACCGATAACAGCTACGATGATGGAATCCGCACACGGTTGTTGTTAGTCAACAGAGCCTTACAAAAACTATTCCGCTCGAAACGTCTCACCATAGGGTCAAAGCTCTTACTGTACAAGACTATGATCTTGCCAGTCCTCATGTATTCCTCGGAGACTTGGGTTCTTAGCAAGAAGAATTGCGAACTCTTGGCCACGTTCGAGAGAAGAATCCTCCGAAGAATTTTTGGCCCCTACATGAGGATGGACGATTCCGTAGCCTACACAATGACGAAATCTATGAGCGATAACATGACGTCCGGTTGTGGATAAAATCCGGCTCAATAGGTTACGGTGGGCGGGTCACTTAATCCGTATGGATGAGGATGATCCCACCCGGAAAGTCTATAAGGGCAACATCTATGGTAGAAAAAGAAGACGAGGCAGACCCTGCCTAAGATGGGGCGATGGCATAGGTCAGGACGCCAGCTTTTGGGGATATCGAATTGGATGTCTGGAGTTCCTTATTAAGGCAGGCCTAGACCGGATAACGGTAGTTGTGCCGTTGATGATGAGAATAAAACCACAAATGAAGTTCTGGTTCTTAGCTGAACAAAGTATATATAACTTTAGATCGAAAAAAGAAGAGAAAGAGAAGAGCACTAGACTAATCCAAGACGGAGAGTTATATTCATAGTCCCGGAAACACTTTGAACACAATTTTCAGCACAGAAGTCTGCCGAAGCCCAAGGCATTCTAGTCTAATACTAGCAATGGGCCCACCGTCAGAGTGAAGACCTCCTGTGAGCCACAGTCCAAACTCCGGCAACAAAATGCAAAACACAAAAAAAACATCAGATCATTATTACATTTATTAGTAATAATCACATTGCCTACATAATTGCTAGGAAAATAAAGTTTAAAACTTTTCGAAAAGTATCTTAAGTAGATTTGAAAAAAATTGTTATTTTGATTTGAACTGAATGCTTATTTAAAATTTGAATTTCTAGATCGTTTCCAATTTCATTTACGATAAAATATGTTCACTATTTTGAATATGCTGAATATGAATAATTGTTATTAAATCGGCGTAAGTGAAACAATTACTTAAGATATTTACCGCATCTAATAAAGTAATGGTGACTTTTTTGTTGTTATCTTGCATATCTAATATTTTAACAATGTCTTTCTCTAATTAACTTTCAAGTTATGAATGACTCCCTGTTTCATGGGTTGCAATACAGATGTATTGGGAGGAAAAAAAGGCAAATTATTGATCAGTAATAAAACTTTGCGCTTTTGTTTGAGTAGCTCTAGATCCATCTCCTCAGTTACTGTCCGAACATAGAAGAAGTCATCCATGCCTTTTTCTTATATGTTTATGTTTGAAACATCTTGGATTTTGAAGTTTTCTTAAATGAACTAAAAATTTAAAACTTGTTCCGAAAGCATAGCGGGAAAAGTACCTATAACTAGCAAGCGGCGTTTTCCAGTGCCAGTCAGGTTCACGCACACCATAGCAGTAATACGATCTTTCGATAAAAATAGGGACTAACGGTTTCGTCCAGGGCAGAGGGAACCCCTCAGACGCTGCCTCACCTCCTGGGAACAGCGTGACCGTAAGTGGCAACAGATGGAAAACGCTCCTTTATATATTCGCAAAAACACGCCCGGGGTGCAAATTATATCCACTTGCTTAGGACTTAGGATCGCTCACTATTCTAAACAATGATCTTTCGATAGTTTTCTAGGACTACAAACTTCGTTCTTAAATTCTAACATTTTGTCAGGACTAAGTTTGTAGAAAACTTCAGTCTCGTCCGCGTTAAAAATATTTTCTGGATCGTAATCCTTCTGTAGATTTGGCCAAATCGTCTCCTTCCAATTTCGTAGACATTATTGTTAAACGATGCGTCTTCTCCACAAACTTCAGCACATTCGATACTGTGTCTTCGTTTAAATCTACCTATGCAGCCACTACTGCACTTATAGCCCTTCCGAATTTCTCTGTTTTTAACATAAGCATAATACTACTAATAGTTTTTGTATTGGCTTTCTTTTGTTGAAACCACATGGTATCCACTTTTGGATGTAAAGATGTCCTCAATTTTTTCTTGTCAATTTGGCAGTTTAACTCACTTTCAATTTTTTTGTCACTGTTCCAAATGTTGGAGACTGTTGATTTTGGTAAATTTTTCTCTCTGCAAATGTTCGCCTGACTTTGCCCATTTTCAATAGCCGAAATTATTTTCAGTTTCTCTTCGATTGTTAAAGCCTTCTTTCTTATCATTTTCTTAATTTTGAAAAAAACAATCTGTTTTTGTTATGTTAAATTGTCTGTAGCAGCTAGGGTTAAAAGATAAAAAAATCCTCACTTAATATTTTTTGCTTAGAATTGCCTCGGGAATCGCCTAGCATACAGTTTGCCCGTTACTTTTGAGACCCTTGTATAATAAGTGGAACTCAAAGAATGAATTAGTCTTTTATTGTAAGTTGTATGTACAGGCCTCCTTCTAAGCTCATCACTTCCAATTACATATATTGCTTCTAAGCCAGCTGGTCAACTTATTCCAATAAACCTCTCAGAGAGTGATTTAATTGGATGGGCAAGCAATAAATGTGCTTTTTTCTTTCCAAATGAACGAATGTCAAAACTAAGACCGGCTTCGGAAAGTACTAATCGAGATTTTTCATTTGATACCCCACATGACTATATTTGATGAAAAAGAAATTTACACCCCCTTTTACATGTATGGGGACCCCTCCTTAAATTTGACGTAAAAGGATGTAATTCACTGTATGCGTGAGCGTTCACAGTTCCCAATTTGGTGTCAATCGCTGCAACAGTCTCCGAGAAAAATGCGTGTGACGAACAGACAGACAGACAGTAAACCGATTTGAATAAGGTTTTGTTTTACATAAAACCTTAAAAAATGTAATATTATTCGATTTATGCGCCATGTTTGTGACTGGTTGAGCGCCTGAAGTGGTTTGTACTGTGTGCCAACCGACAATGTAAACTGGTAAACTTTGTATACCAGAAATTCTGCAACCGATCCAAACCAGGACCGAAGAACTTTCGGCAAGAACCGCAAAATGAATACCTGGTTTCTACGGCGGTAATCCACCCAACATGCCGGGCTGCGAACTCCCAAATTTCATCCCAACAGACTTTTGATTTTGGTGCCGAACTGTCTGGACACTCTGTTGGGATTCGTTGAGTGATCTGAAAAAGACTCCGCTGGATCCTCGGACACGTTGCATAGTTTCGGTAAACTCTCAGCAGCTTATTTTCCACACATCTGCTGGCAGCCCCAGTGCTGACTTGAATTTGTTTAGTCTGCTTTATGGGTGGCGCCAACGTTCTGGACGAATTTCTCATCGGTCATTTATACCAATAACACGAAAGCGAATATTCTGACTGCACAATCTGACAGCCGCAACTCAACCGCAATATACAAGTGATTGTAGTTACAGTAGCGACGCATCAGCACCCGGTCGAGGCGTATTCTCATCATTGACTTGAGATAGAATTCTCGGAGTTTCTGGAGATGCATAGGACCGATGATTACCTGACCTATGGAATGGAATTCATTTCCGAAAATTCTACATACGCTCTTTGGAATTTATCCCGATCCTCAACGGAAACAATACCGAGACGGTGAAGAAAAGTGCTTCTGTACTGAAACTGATTGCCTGCAGTGCGGCGTGGTGTTGTTGATGCCGCCTCATCAGCTTTGGTCCGAGCAGTCGAACATTCTCCTGGTCATCATGCTTTCGATTGCCTGATCCCCACCCAGTCACCAAGTTAGACGACTCCCGCAGGCTGTCCGTACTGAACCTTAGTTTTCTTTTGCTCCTCATCTAATAGAGTTGCAGGTATATTGATAGCTTGCTTAGTGCGTAATTTGCAAGATTTCAAAGTTTTTACACTTTAATCACCTACCTACCCCCAGAGATGTACAGGCATTCAGACTGAAGCTATCCATCCCTCCTTCTTTCACAATCGGGCTTCGGACTGGCTACGGCGGAATTATCATTACTTTTTTCTTACTTTTGGCAACAATTTATATTTCGTTTTATCCTTCTTTTCTTTTCAATTTTTATCTTTTTGTTACTTCTAATTAAATTGAGCACTCTGTTTGCCTGCGTAGAAATTCTTTGATTGTACCCATGATTTATATTGAATTCTATTGAAATGAATCAAAGCTAATTGAAGGTCTTCCTCTTCCCCTTCTACTTCCCCTCCTCTAACCTGGAATCCTCATCCTAATAAGGAGGAATCCTACAATATATGGCCTAACGATATCAAGGCAGGGTGGGAACAACAAAGGCTGCGCCTTATTGAGTATCTGAGGCAGAAGAAGTATTGAGGATGCAACCATCGGACATCGCCATACACACAAAAGAGGAGTGTAAACTTTTTGTTTCACCGAATACAGCTATGTAGGGTATCAAATGAAACATCTTGATTACTTTCCAAAGCTAATATTAGTTTCGACCGCGAAAAGTGTTAATTGCTTTAAGGACCCTTTCTTAGAAACTACCCAACCGACAAATCTAAAAATGATTATGGTAACCCATGCACAAAATACGCTCCACTCGAATATAACAGTATTTTATTATATTTTAACAATTTACTGTGAACCTCTCTTAAGTCAATAAAATAGGCTTTAGTATGAAAGGTTATACTGGAAAGTTTGGTAGAAATTCTACTATTATTAATAAACTTATAACAGGCGAAATTTATCCCTATCAACCTGGAATGGGCTTTGACAATTAGTTCAACTGCCGTACACAAGGTATCCTTCTTCCTGCAGTCTCCGCTCTAGGAGCGTGAATGTTAATGAGGCATATATTTCGAAAATGACCTAACGCATGCTGCAAAGCCGTTCACTTATGTTATCAAAGCTAATTTTTTGGCTGACAAGAAAACCTCCGAGCATATTATAGTCGTCGTCCAGCGGTCTGCGGTTTTTCATTAGGAAAGAACTCCCGACGACCACAACGTCGAAGGGAGATAGGACTTATACTACCATTTGACCGCCAACATATTCGTAACAAGCCGAAATCGTCATTGTATGATTAGATATTCTAGTTCCTCTAGCGATTCATTATGACTGATGAAAAATATCGGTTGCTCCAGACTACTAAAAGAAGCCAGACATCAAAAACCATTATCCTGAATATCATTTCTGCAAACATATCTCATGTTTAAGTCATAATTTGTAATCGTAATCACATAATGACTGAATATTATTTTGCCCAACTGTTTTCTTTTTTCGATACAACTCGTCGGATAGGGTTCATACAACCATAGGGACTTTAGAATTAGGCTTTTATTTATTAGATAAAGCGAAAATTAACAGGTTTTCTAATTGATAAATTGTTTAAAAACAATAACCTTATGAGCTATGTAGATGCTGGATAGGCTGCCCTCGAATCGCACAATCTCAATAGTGCATTTCATAACTGATCAGCATTTCTGACAACTTAAATAAATTTAATAAACATGATTAATCAATGCACCCATCCATTATGTAGACAGGGAAAAGCTGAACATAGTTTGGGGCCACCATGAAAAAATCAAATCCTTTTGCCGATCAACTAAGATACGAAACCCTCGTATATTCATATATATTAATTTTTGTAGAGAAAGGATGATATCGAGGTATTATTACAGAAACCATTTAGGTATGTTTTCCCCAATACTACAGGAATGTGTAATTTGTTATATGTAATAAAATTATTTGCATGCACCAGATTCATAGATACATTTATTCATATGCACTGGCTTTTGCATCATTATGTCGTCTGAAAAAAATAATTTCCTATGAATTGTATGTGGCAACCAATAAAGAACCATTCGCTGCTCTTCTTAGGACAGGTTTCACTCACATCCCTTTTTTCCCCATAAGGCTCTGATATTGTTTTGAATTCTTAGAATGATGCATGGAAGAGTATAGAAACACAAAATTTAGATTGTTATTAAAATTTTGATTTTGGTTTTGCTGGCAGCATATTGCAACATGAAACTTGTATGTATATTAAAGAGAAGATACTTTATCGCAAGGTGTAATAATATATGTATTTCCCTAACTACACAACACCTGTACATGTATTATTGGAATATAGGTAGATCGTACAATTGCGTAACATTCGATGAACGGTTTTGTGTGTACCACACCTCATACGACCACTCCGCAGTCAATATAAGGAAGTTTTAAGAAAACCACAACGTTTAACTTTTGGTATGGAAATGACGATAATAGCAGATACCCACCAACATAATTTCATCTTGCAAAAATTCAAAATTGAGACAAGTGGGACAATGTGGACGTCTGCCATACAGTTTAGCTTCTCGTTGATCGAAAGACAGATTGCTGCAGAACGTCTTATTATTTGTCAGGATATTACGGAATGCTTGGGCGTATTATTAAGTACTAGGATCAATCCAGAGCTGTGGTCAGGGTTTCACAGTTTTTATTGATAAATTGATAGCAACTCGTGGGTAGGATTACTTCCTAGTGGTTGTGGCAAAGAAGTGGTTACTGCTGCTCAAGAATGATATGCAAGGACGTATGAGTTCATGTAAAGAGTTCCAACCATGCTCTAAATTCGAATTGATGTGGTTTTTGCGGCATATGTTCACATATATGTATATTGAATAAAATCACAAAGTAAAGATAACCTCGTCGCTGTTATTATTATTTTTTTTCCTTTTATGTTCAATGAAACTATGATTCAGTTTTTTATCCTGGCACTTAACGCTGTGCGAGTGGTAAGCTTACATCAGCAAACAAGCACAAAAACAAACATCCCTTATGTCTGCGATACAAATACTTGGGGCAACGAGTTCAAGAAGCTGACATTCAACGAACCTAACCATCGCACCGTCAAAGAAAGTCGAATAAACCTTTTCCGTCGTTTTCATTTAGAATAGGATTTTTTTTGTAATGATTTGTCAGCTTCACTTTCAACCTGCTAACAAATTAGCAGCTTCATCCCTGATACTTTGGTTTTTCAAGTCTTCGTGGATCTTTAGCTTTTTCACGTACCATGGAGAACTTGCGAATTTTTTCGAGTAGCCGCAGTAGTCCATTGATAACATCAAGTTAATTGTCGCTATGCTTGGTAGGTGGAAACGGATGCCGTAATAACCACAGCTATTAGATGAGATCTTGACAGCCGCCAAACACAATCATTGGTACGTCCATAAATATATTTGGCCTCAGTCGCAAAATAGTGGGAAAGACTTTTTCGATGATAATTGTAAGTTAAAACTGCTGCTGCATACCATTCAAAGTATTATAGCATTATCACAAAGTCTATTGAGCGGAGAAACGAAGTCTTAGACAGAAAAGGGAAGCCTAGGAGAACCAACAGGCATGCGAACCCGGGAAGTACAGCACGGAATGGCGTTACCAACCTGTAAGCAGGATGAAGAGAAATATGATTTTCGACCCTATAGACGTTTTGGAGCGATGGGTTGAGTGTTTTGACTAACTACTCAGCAACCAGGATATCGGCAAGTTGGAATTCCGTCAACTAAAGGTAACGAGCAAATATTTCGCTATCAAACAAGGAAAAAATGGATTTTGCAATTCATTGGTATCGAAATCATAAGGCACAGGAGCCGATTGAGTTACAGCCGAATTGGTTAAATATGGAGGCGGCCAACTATGCGATTCGTCAACTTATACTCAAGATTTGGGACAGCGAATCAATCTATCCAATATATATATAGGAAAGGGGATACAGTTCAATGCAGCAATTATAGAGATATTACACGGCTGAGCACATACCAAAGAATCTTCACTCGAGGCAAATCAGTTTATTTTTCAGCGGCAATCGATTTAAAAACTGCTGGAATTGGGTAATCGGTAGTATCACCTTTTCATCAACTTTAAAACCACCTATGATGGCATAGCCAGGGAAAACTTTGCACGTGCATGAATCAATTCTATACCCCGACACAGACTGAAGCCAGATAAAAGCAGCACGGTTACTTTCGCGACCTTTCACCATCATCAACGATGTAATGCGAAGGGATGCTACTATTCTACCTGGCCTCACCAAAAATGTTCCGCCAAGTCGATTTAAACACCAGAGGCGTAATCCTCTTCAAACCCATCCAACTGCTCTACTATGTTGACTGTATTGACACAATGCGTAGAACAGTTCGGGATGTATAAACTGCTTTCATCCAGATCAAACAAGCGGTACCCTAAAGACAGCAAAATGATGCACATGATGACAAGGTCGGCACCAAAAACAATAATAACATTTAATATCATCTAATGATACCATGTCGCAATTAAAACAGAAGACTACAACTTTAGACCGGTTCCCTACCTGGGGTCGAAAATGACAACCGATAATCTATCTATCTATGACGACGTAATTCGTGAACGGTCATTGACGACTAACAGAGCCTATTTCAGTTTGCAAAAACTGTTTCCCTCGAAACATCTAACCATATGAACAAAGCTCTTAGTGTACAGTCCTCATATGTGTCTCCGAGATGTTGGTTCTCAATAACAAAAATTGTTTACTCTTAGAGAGAGGAAAGTAGCCTATGTAACGAAAGATTTATTAGTGATATTTGGACCGATTGGTTATGCATTGGCACAATAGGCTGCGGTGGGCTGGTCATCTAATCCTTAAAAGTAAGAGTGATCTAGACCGGAAAGTCTATAGGGGCAGCATCATTAATAGGACAAGAAGTAGCAGAAACTTGTAATGACTAAATGAAAGTTGGAGATGACCAGATGGCAGAAAATGTTCCTGCAACACGCCCTTGCTTGAGAAGTAACTTTTGGATTTCTTCGCACGGGGTGTTGATATAGTCAGTTCAAGAGGATCCAGAGCGGTAATCAACCTACTTTGTGCTGATTGAGCTTCCAATAAGTTCCTTGATGCGTTCGGGAATTATTTTAGTTATTATCTTTACAGCGGTAGGAAACATGCAAATACCGTTCCAATTATCACAATCAAGACGGTACCCATTTTTGGAATCTTAACGACCCCTCTCTGGGAACCTATTTCCCAGGATTTAAAGATAAGTGGTAGCAGGTCGTATGCGCATGTTACGGTGGCTTGCTGTATATATTACAATTGTGATTATTGAGCTAGCCAGGAGTCTTTGACGAAGGGAAACATTCTCGATATCAAGAACGCGTTCAATTCTGCCGGATGGAACCGTATCATCCAAGCGCTGTTCCTGGCATAAACACCAAACTACTATCTGGACGATCCAGTCTTGGCTTAAAGACTTTGTACTGAAGCTCGGCGAACACAAAACGAAGTTGGTACTTGCAAAACGGCGGAAACTGAGAACTGTTCAGATTTGCATCGATGCACATACCGTTCGTTCTCAGCCATCGTTGAAATATCTGGAAGTAACTTTCGACTTCAAGCTGATCTTAAAACCCGACCTAAAACTTATTGGGCAGCAGCGGTAATCAGTCCAACATTAGCAAGGATGATTCCAAATATAGGTGGCCGGCAAAACAGCTGACAATTACTTCCACCGCGAGTCGTCTCCTCTTTTATATGTGGCACCAACTGTCCGCCAGACAACATCTTATGAGGCTGCATGCGTAATTGTGGGGATAATTCCGGTGGATATTTTAGCCGATAAGGCAAGCCGCTTGTATGAACAGCAGCCAAACTAAGCAAGCAAAGTGAGCGATGGAGGTAATTGGCTGCGTGGCAAGGAGCATGGGTCCAGGAGAAACATGGCTAGTGAACACGCAGGCTTATCATAACCATAAGTATGGGGACTACGCGAAGTCACGGTGAGCCGAGTTACGTTTCTTTTAAAGCTCTTAAACGGACACCGTGCGTACCCATATCTCTACAGGTTCGGTTTGAATGAATGAGTGGTGTGTCATATGTGTGTCCTACATGTGAAGAAGATGCTAGAACACATTTTCTTCACATGCCCAAATTTTTAAACTTCGAAACTGAGCGGAAACAAAAGCGCAATCGAGCACAGCGTGGGACGCGGTAGTTCCAACGATTGAACCAACCACTAAAAGAAGAAAAAGCAAGGTGAAGGCATAAAAAGGAAGCTACGGCAATTAATACCGCTTCAAGCGGTGCTAATTCATGGAGATTGAACAATTTAAAACTGAAAAGTCCCGCGAAGCAATGCCAAAACTGCTATCGCGAGGAGAGTGTGGAGAAAGTATGAGAGATTTTAGTCGAGTTGAATTTCTCAAAAAAGGCGGCAAACCGGAAGATAAACCATTTGTCACATTTGTTCCTAGCTTGTAATGTTTGTGCATTTGATAAACTAAATGCATTATCGTAATGTTTATGCGTTTAGTTTATCAGATCATTCAATTTAGTACGATACTGACGTTCAAATTAGCACAAAAGTGACAAATTTGACCTATTTTAACTCTGTTAATAATGGTGCGATTTCCAGTGTATCCTTTATTACTGCTAAGTTGAGGATAAACTTAAGGGCAGTTCCCAGTCAATTTCTAAAAAATGCATTTATAATGAATATGGTAATTACTGTTATTAACTTTATTTAAACCGGTATCAATATGGAGAGTATTCTGAGAGCTAGAGACCATGTGCATGGACCACCAGACTTTTTTTCAGATGGGTTGGGCAGTTTCTCAGAACGAGTCATTGAAGTACCTTACCGTTTTCGCATCCCCGCACTCCTTCCTTTTGAAAGCAATGTCAAAACTTACTCCGACTTTGTAAAGTACTAATCGGGGAGTTTAATTTGACACACACACAACTATACACGGTGAAATAAAATTTTACATCTACTTTTTCCATGTATGCCCCCCCCCCCCCTTAAACTCAACATGCAACCATGTTACCTCCTGTATACAATGAGATTCACAGGTCCAACCTTTCTACCAAATTTCACTGATTCTGAAGTGTGAGAGACATTGAATCGATTTTAATAAGGTTTTGTTCTACACCAGTATTTAAAAGGGGCTGAAGAGAAGTAGATTCTTCATGAATGGAATTTTAATATTTCACTCGAATGTCAATTATTGTCGCATGGATTAAGATACAGTAAGTTCGCGCGAAATTGATAAGTTTGAACTGGAACAACTTTGACACTAATAGCGGGATTTGTATGAAACTTGGCATAGTACTGACATTAAGGGGGGTTTCTGGTAAATTTCTAAAAGTCGGTAATATACAGGGTGCGGCAGCATAACTTCCTTTTTTCAAAACTCAATAAAAACTATTGTATGCATCGGAAAATATTTATTTACTTTTTATAATGTAGGTACATGTCTAAAGTTTTTATTTACATTATTTTGAAGATCAAATCTGTTAGATGACGTTCCCCATTCTCCATACATTGCGTAAACCGATTTCTGGCGTTTGTCATGACTCTTGTTAGGATAGCAGGTGTTATGTTGGCAATTTCTTCTTGGATGTTGGTCTTCAAATCTTGTAGGGTTCTTGAACGGTTCACATAAACATGGGATTTCAAAAAACCCCATAGAAAAAAATCATAAGGGGACAGATCGGGAGAGCGTGCCGGCCATTCCAAATCGCCTCTAATTGAGATAAGGCGCTCTGGAAAGTGTTCCCTCAAAACAGCCATCGATGCTCTTGAAGTGTGTGCTGTTGCACCGTCTTGTTGGAATCAAGTGTCCCCCAAATCCAAATTTCCTAGCCATGGGAAAAAAAATCAAAAAGAAGCTCACATGCGTTCATCCGAGAATTGAAGTCACGTTCTGAAAGTTCCTGCACTATCGCCATCTTATAGGGATGAAAATGAAGATCATCACGAAGAATTCTTCTCACAAAACGATCGGATAGTCCAAGGGCAGATGCGTGTTTGCGCGCAGAACGCCGAGGCGATCGCAACATTGACGCTATCACTGCTTCAATGTTCTCAGGTGATCTAACGGGCCGAGGGACTCCAGTTCTTCCTTTTGTCGCACTTGCAGTTTGTCTGAATGTAGTGACCCATGTAACAATTGATTTGCGGTCTGGGACGGGAGCCAACGGGGCTAAATTAAAGCGATTCCGAAATGCACGCTGTGTTGCAATAACCGAACATCCGCTTGAAAAGAAAACCTCAACGGCAAAGGCACGCTCCTCACTATTCCAACGCATGATGGCGACTGAACCGTGTCGGGACAAAACTTTACAGTATCCGCTCTTGAACAAAACCACTAGCGCTCCGCTATGATATCGACTAACTGAGTGGCGCGCATTTTAAAAAAGGAAGTTATGCTGCCGCACTCTGTACTATTAGTAAGTTTATTTGAGCAAATATCGGGATGGGACATATTTTGAGACGCAAATTCATATAAGCGCACCACTCAGATATTTGGGTTGGATAGTTTCCGAAAATGAATCCTTTCTCACTTTAAGTGTGCACTTTTTGACTCTTTACTCGCACACGTTTCAATTTAAGTCAAAACCCTACATGACTATATTCGATGAAAAATATTTTTACGTCCCCTCTTTGCATGTATGGCGAGCCCCCTTTGAACTTCACGTAAATTTGTGTCACTCACCGCATGCGTGGGATTTCATAGTTCCCATATGTTTACCAAATTTCTTTCGGGTCGGTTTAGACGTTTCGGAGAAAAGTGCGTGTGACAGACAGACAGTGAATCGATTTTAATAAGGTTTTCTTTTACACAAAACCTCAAACAAAAAATGTCCGGTTTCTTATTATAGATGATGGCCCCAAACACATCATCAATCCAAAGAAGCTCGGTTCGGGAGCAAAAATTAAAACGAACATATATAAAATTAAATATCATTTCTTTCATTTATTACTATTTTACATTCTTCAACGAATTTTGCATGTATAAAACATGATTACATGAATTAGATTCATACATAACACTAAATCAATTTACAATTACTTTTTACAAAAAAGAAAGGCAGCTTATACATATGACTAAAGCAGTGGCAAAGTACTTATTTCCGAATTGATGAAGTCAATGTCATTAACTACCTTGTTTCCGTTAAACATTTTCAATTACAAATATTCGATAAATATTACAAAATAAAAATGGGTGTCATTATCACAAAGTTCCAATCACTTCACAGAAGTGGATCAATTTTTAGATGAGAGAAGCTTTGAAACAAGTAATACTAACTACAGAACATTGCACCCACGATTTATTGCTCAATTAAAAAAAAATCCTTTTCTGAATACAAGAAAAATCTCGAAGTAGGCAGTATCTTACGGTATTTTTTGAATCATTTTAGACACACTTTCACTGGTCGAGCAACAACAACTGGATTTCGATATCATGTCTATTAGCATCCCCTCCCTGTCTCCGATTTTGACTCATTCAAATATCAGAGAGCAGAGCCGGAGTAGCACACACAATGTATGAAAAAACAGGAAATTCGAATAGGACATCTATGAAAAACCAATACATACGCAACAGACCATTCCTTTTAACTCGAATGATGACCATTACCAGAAAATGGTAGCACACAATGTAGTGATGTACAAAATGGTCACAATACCCATGAGCAAGGACAATAAAAACAAGGAGAAAAAGTAGGCACGGCGTCGAAAAATCCCCGGAGAACCTTATACAACAGAGAATAAAAACAACGAATACAAAAAGAAGACCTCTCCATATTATTAGCATAAAGGAACAGTGAACCGAATGAATGGATCGCGATCATGGAATTAAAAGCATACTGAAAAAAAGAAGTTGTTGGATACAGCGACCAACGCCCCAGTACCCACTAGGGACATAGCTCTGTTCCGCGAAAGGCCCCAAGGAGAAAACCGAACAGGGTGGAATCTCTAAAAAAACCAGCTCAGAATGTGGGAGATATACATAGGGCAAACTAAGAGATTAGTTTACACTCGAGGTGTGGAACACCTACCAGAAACGGAATGTGCAAAGAAGAACAACAATCATCATATAAGGTCGGCAGTAGCGAAGCACACTGTGGAACAAGAATACGAACTATCATAGGAACACACAGAGACAGACAGAGATTAACAACACCAGCAAACTAGATGCATACGAAAAATGCGCAAAAGTACCTCTGGAAAAAGACAGAAGCAAAAAAATATCAACAGAAGCAAAACACTGAGGAATGGGAAAACTGATTCCAAAAATACCCTATTTGTTTTAATACAGAAAATACTTCTCTAGAAATGAACAAGTTGAAGGTCGAAAGCTGCTATTTCTTACAATTTTTATGAATGCTATCTTAAGGCCTATATAAAGAGAACCATAACCCGTTTACCAGGGTAACCGTCGCTATCGACTCCTGACAATATGCTTCAGCTGCACAATTTTCCGAGAAACTTGAATTTCTCCTCCACTGTTCTTCGACACGTATTTCTATAGTGGCCGCCAGGTATACTGAAATAATGGGATCCATTGCATAACATAACCCACAACAGAGTTGTACCTCTTTTTCAATGCCTACCTATTGCCACTTACGCTTTCTGATCAGCATGTAGCCCATACATTGACCAAGTAGTTGCCTTGGGTTAGAATACTCTGATGACACGACGCGAACATAAATTAGTGAAAGTTTAAAGCTGTTAAGTAACAGTAGCCTTCACTCTATATGTATTACTACCATATAGTAGTGCAGAAGGGCAATGGCACGGAGAAACCTCAACTTGACGTTAGTGTTGAGATAATTGCATTTCCAAATTTTAGACAAAACAGCGAAGGCGAATTTGTCGTTATTAGTTCGGTGATCGACATCAAGTTTGGTGCTGTCTTCGGCAGAAACAATGCTTCCTAGATAAATAAATTGATCAATACCCTTAATATGCTGACCATTATTGCAAATAGGAGAGCGCGATGTCATACACATCGACTTTTGCGCAACGCAATTCTAGAAGAAACAGAGAGAGAGAGGGTATCAACTCTCCAGTTTTATTAACGGGAAGACTAGACAAGGAAAGTTTAACTGTATAACGAGATCCCGTGGAGCACTGCTTACAAAGTTTTAATGAACAAGTGACGTTCCTGCGGCTGCGGTTACTGAAAAAGATTTACGGATTTGTTGGAAATAACAAAGCTCGGACATCTCGCGGAATTACTTGAATGAATGTTTCCGGACCTGCCTTCATACCTCCTTATCTATTTTTTTGACGCTATGAAAGAAATGTTTGTGGCGGCTACGTTTATTATCAAATATTTAGTACTTTACGTTGCTTCAATGAAAAAAACTTACGGATAGCTGCTTTGTAATTTCGCAAGTCCTTACCAAGTTATGGCAAGGATATGCTCATTGTGAAGTATACCTTCTCTATGCGCTTTATCATATACGGCGGCAGTGTCTAAGATGACGCTTTCAGTGCCGTAGCATATACGGCGCCCGCATGCAACATGTTAAAGGACACAGATTATGCGCAAGAAGAGGCAGAAAATACAGAGGAATGTTGGGTAAAATGGCCAATTGTCTTGAAAGTGTGCATACCATTTACAACAGCATCGAGTGAATTAGCGTGTCATTGCATGGATAATACCTATGGATTACCTGGCGAACGAACAAATCCCATGAAGTGACTGAGGACTTCTGAAAAACCATTAAAAAGGATTTGCACAATAAATGGCAGCAACGTAGGATAGTTCCAAACGAGATTGGTGGATTTATAAGCGAAGACGTACGGGATACAATGGTTACAGGAAATATTATATTTGCATTTCTTCGGAGAGAGTATTTTGAGGCCTGGACATCATATAGAGTCACCTTCCTTGTTTGTTTGTCAGATTTTTCAGGTGGGTAGTTTCTGGGAATGGGTCCATTAAAGAAATCATCACTTTCGACCCCCTGCGCTCCACGTCTTTTCAACAGGTGCCAAAACTAAGACTGGCGTCGAAAAGTACTAGACCTTTCGTTTGATACCCAACATCACTACATTCAATAAAATCAAATTTTACACCCCTCATTTGTATGTATGAGGACTCCCCTTTAAACTCATCGGAGAAATATGTAACACCCTGCATGTGTGGGCGTCCACAGTTCCCACCTTCTCGTCAAATTTCGTATCAATTGATGTAGCCGTTTCTGAGAAAATTGCGTATGACAGACAAGATATTGAACCAATTTTAATAGGGTTTCGTTTCGCAAACCTTAGAAAGAATTAAAATTCGTGGTCCAAAAACGGATTTTGTCACTTTCGGAAGTAATATGTATCGCCTAGTTTTCGAACAGAACTGTGTGATTGCATATAATTTATATAAAACAAAAATTCAATTTAAAAACCTGCGTTGAAACTGTTCGGAGCGGATTGGTTCGCTTTTTGATATTGGTTCGTTTTTTGATATTGCAAAAAGGTCATTATTTTTGTTCTTAAAGGGACAAGACAATATTTTCGAGATCCGCTGAATTGTGAATACGATTCTCGCTTGCCGAAATGTCTCTTAAATAGATCCTCCAGCAGGACGACCACCCAAAACATACAGGCTGAACATTTCAACACTAAATTTGGACAACGAAATTGCCCTAATGGAGTAGCCTGCTAAATCGCCTGACGTCAACCCAGTAGAAAATCTTTAGACGGAAGTCAGAAAAGCTGTTTGGGGTCAAAAAAAAAACCGAATCTAACACCTATCTTTGCACTGCAGTGGAATGTTCCTGGACGACGATCCCTGTTGAAAGGTGTTCAAAACTTATGGACTCAGTGAGACATCGTTGCGACGCAGTTATTAAGTCCAAATGACATATAACCAAATATTGAATCATTCATGTTAACATTTTAAAGCCAAACATTATTTCGTTTTTGGTTATTTTTGTAAGAAATATTGAACTGCTATTATTTTCACCGCTCTTTTCCCGACATCACGTAATGAATACTGCTTCTTTTTTTAAGGGTCCCCATACTCGCAAAAGGGGGGTGTAACTTTTTTTTTTACCAAAACAGTCGTGTGGGGTATCAAATGAAAGGTCTCGATTAGCCGGTTAGTTTTGTTGGTTTTCGTTAGTTTTGATATTGGTTGGAAAGATGGGGAGTGTGGGGGTCGAAAGTGATCATTTCTTTAACGGACCCATTCTCAGAAATTATCCAACTCAAAAATCTAAAAAAAATCAAGAGCCTGCCACTATATGGTTCCTGGGCTCCGAAATACTCTCCATACCGATATTTGTTCAAATAAAGTTAATGATAGTATAATACTATAATTTTTAGTTATTGCCCCCCCCCCCTTAAGTTTATCCTAGCACCACGATGTAGGCTATAACATAGAGCATGCGTGTACCATGTTTGTTGGAAATTGCACTATTACTAACAATAAAATACGTCAAAGTTGTCGCTTCTTTGCAAATTCAAGACTATGAATATCAATATCACCCGAAAGTGGACACTCTCACATAATATATGAATATATTATGTGCTACGTACTGATGGGGCAAATGCGCACTCAAATGTCTTTATATAAGAAATACAGAAAACCTTTCGTACCTGAAGCATCCAGCTTCCGCGTTCCCAACTTGTTTCTATTAAAATTTACTATCGTTTTGCCTTTGCTACACATAATGGCTTCATTTTATCACTATATTCCAGTTTTAATCAAACTTTGAAGTTAATGTTCTTGTCCTTTCACAGTTCATGAAGTCAGAGCTGCTATTTTTTACCGCCACTGTATGTAATTTCTCGGGTCTAAGATGGAAAATCAGAACCGATAACAGCTACGATGATGAAATCCGTGCACGGTTGTTGGCAGCGAACACAGCCTATTTCAGCTTACAAAAACTGTTTCGCTCGAAGCGTCTCACCAAAGCTCTCACTATACAAGACAATGATCTTGCCAATCCTCATGTATTCCTCGGGGACTTGGGTTCTTAGCAAGAAAAATTGCGAATTCTTGGCCGGGTTCGAGAGCAGAATCCTCCGAAGAATTTTTGGCCCCCTACATCATGAGGATGGACGATTCCGTAGCTTACATAATGACGAAATCTATGAGCGATACCATGACCATCTGGTTGTGGATATAATCCGGCTCAATAGGTTACGGTGAACGGGTCACTTAATCCATATGGATGAGGATGATCCAGCTCGGCAGACCCTACCCAAAATGGAACGATAGCGTAGGCCAGGACGCCAGACAGTTTTTAAGGATATCAAATTGGTGGACCTCGGCGTAAAACCGGGATGTCTGGAGTTCCTTATTAAGGCAGGCCTAGACCGGATACCGGTTGTTGCGCCGTTGATTTGATTTCTTATATGCCTTATTTTCAAATTTTCCCGTTTACGATCAAATACAGAGTGTATAAGAAAACAGTTCTACATCAGAAAACGCAAAGGTTAGACCTTTGTTTATAGTAGAGTATGTTGATGAAAGATGTTTTATTTGAATGGTTCGAAATTCGAAGAAGTTGCAATATTTCCAATCAATGGTCATATAGCGAATCTAGCGATTTTGCTAGAAAACTTGGAATAGAAAATGTTAAACTGAGGTACGTCATTTTCCGTAAAATAGGGGGAGAAAAATGAACCGGTAGGTACCTATAACGATAGCATAACCACAGTGTGGTTAAATTTGAGAAAACGAGACAAAGACGATGAAAATTTCTGCACAGATAAAATCGGTTTATTTTCTCTAGTAAGCCAGATAAAATAATAAAATTGAAAAGAGAAAATGTGTTAGAGGTCTAAAGAAACGTTGTGTTCTTGAAGTGAACCGGAAAAATTAAACTTGTAATTATTGGCAAGCTAAACCGTAAAATCGCTACCTATTGAATATGGAAATAACCCAAGAATTGGGTTTCTGAAGCTGGTTCTATAGTTATGAAACGATCGAATTTCCCATTTTCTTGTTATCTTGTTCTTCAAATTTTAGGTAATAATGTTGACAAGAATTTTTAAATGTCCTTCCAACTACAACAAAACAAAAGCCAGAGGTGATCTTATAGTGAGACCGACCATAATTCTATTAACTATTATTTATTTTTCATAGACAACAAGTTTTTATTCTATGCAATTCTTTGTATATGAGCGCAATGAAACGCAGAAAGCACTAACTCATTGCAAACGTGTGGATGGTGATGTTTGATCCGCCAAAAGTTTCTAGAGGTTTGGAGTTTGCGGGAAGCTATAAACATGCGAAACCGGCATAAGAGTGGTTCAACACAAATTCCCCCAGATGATCACCGCGACTCAGCGGACATTTGCTGTAGAGATCCAGAGGAACATTACCCCCATGTTAGATACTAATATCGAGATTTAGGAGTTAAGAGTTCGTAACATGTTTTAAGAAATATTTTGAATTATGTTCGCAATTGCACTTCAAACTATTGCAAAGAAATAGATCAAAGGAGGGTAAATTAAAAAAGGAATATGGTGAGTTTCATACACTTGGGGTAATGATAGTGTCATAATATCCAAGCTAAAGAACATTACACCTTTTAAAAAGGATGAACGTCTTAAGGGGGTCATCCCGTGTGTCGGATCCGAGGAATCGAATTTTTTCTTTGGCATCAATTGTATCTAGATATAGTGTAAAGTGATTTTTTGACATTCGGAGTCGTTCGGAAATTATTGCGTTAAACACGTGATAAGTCACATGCCAGATTTATATCGATCGCCGTAATAAAGCTCGTATTTATCGGTCCGAATGACGTTCCAATCACTTCGTTAAAAGGACAAAAATTGAAGCCAAGGACGTACATGTGTTTCTTCAAGAAACCTAAGGTTTATGGACTAGGTATAGCAGATTAATGGTCAGTTAAGGTTTTATGACTAAAAATCACATTCTATTTTTTAAATGCTTTTTTCTCGAAACTGCATGTTGAAAATCGGCTGCCACCATAGCGGAAAATCTATCCAACCAAATTCTTTGCAATTTTCGGGACTTATTCAGAACATATTTCTACGGTCCGCAAACTAGGATAATTGCGATTCATTCAGTAGTTTTTTTTATTCATTTAAGAAGCCGTAAAAACACACCAAAATTAAAAAAGTGCAACAAGGCACCAAAAATTTAGTCTTTATTATTTTTTAATAATCCTAGTTTGCGGACTGTAATTAAGTCTGTACGTTAAAATGCCGTTCACCTTTTTCTTTAAGATGATTACAGCGCCCTCTAGCGTGGAAACAGAAAATCATCCTTTTTGGAGATGGGTGTATAAATTGCCCTGTATTTCAATAACAAACTTTGCGATCGGGCTGGAAATATTATTATGCACGCTCAAGATTTAATAAACATATGGTGAAAAATTCGTATTTTTATCTTTCTCCAGTTCTTCACAAAAAAAATTCTAAAAAAAGCCAAAAAACGGCCTTCACACGGGATGACCCCCTTAATAGTCAAAAAGTTGGTATTGGTAAGGTGAAAAATGACAACAATATGGAGGAAACTACATCGAGTATAAATCCTTCATCTGAAAATAACTACGAAAATAAAGTAAACGGTGATGCGAGGAGAAACTGCAATGATTCGCGGCAACCTCAGCACACCTTCAAGTTAGCAATTTTAATTACGAAGCCGCTTGGACGTTTCTGAACAAGCATTACAATATCAAAAATTATTTCATTTCGAATATATTGCCAAGATTATTTTCGTTGCGCGCTGTGCAAAAAGAAAGATTTTGGAAGTTAAAATCAATTTTAGATTTCGTGAAGAAAGTGATATATGCTTTGGGAGCCAGTGGAGCACCGGAACTTCATTATGGTTCTTCTCCCATTACCCAACGATTGCCGTCTGAAACGTTTTGCGTTATGGGAGCAAAATGTAATGCTAATCTAAAAGATTTCCATAAATTTAGTTCTAGACATTTTCTTGAAAATCGCTTCGAAAAACATATAGGTATGTACTTCAACAACAAAGGAAAAACGTTACTGTCCAGTCTGCTCGGCCAACCATTCAATTTTCGCATGTTCTAGTTATAATAAGATGGAAGCACAGAAGTTGTAAACTTACATTTGCGTAAGTTATGTTCGAAAGCACATGCAGGGAAGGAGTGTAGAGGTAAGTGGAAAAGTCGTAAGAGTAATGGACGGCATTAAACTTCGGTGTACGTAAATACGACGACAGTGTCAACGGTTAAAAAGAAAGGATAACAAAATATTGTTGATAACTGCTACAATAAAGATTCCAAGTGGAAAATGGGTCGAAGTAGAGTATAGAGTATTAATTGACCAAGAGTCGATGACATTCATAGTATCAGTATAGGTCAATCAGGACTTGGGAGCTTCTTGCACAGAACACTCATTTAGTTGGCTTCAACTGCACCTTGCAAAACTAAATGACGAGTCACCTCTAAGCAAGCTAATTACTTGATTCAGGAAAACCGAAGAAACAATCCAAAGAAATGATGTGTGAAATTCGTTTGCTGACGATCTTTTGTTAAGAATAAATCATTAGGTAGACGCAAACACATAAACAACATGCACCAAAAAGGGACCGATTTGAAATGGACTACTAATGTAAAGGGCGTCATAAATGATATCATTGCAGGAAGTGTAGAACCAGTAAAATTTATAAGGCTATCGTTAAACAGCGTAGATGACTTTTTAACATATGACAAAATGCATCGTCTAATGTCAGAAGTATACAAAACGAAATATTTTGGAGAAAATGAAATATCAAGGTCGGTCAATTCGTTCTCATGAACGATGAGAATTAAAAAATTAACTATTAGCCACTGGGTAGAGTTTTAGAGGCTCATCCACGAAAAGATCGGCTCGTTCGAGCGGTTACCACAAAAACGAAAAGCGGAACATTCGGACGACCAATTACAAAAATATCTCTGCTATCTCTCTATTAAAAGAAATAAGCCAGACCATAAAATTAGAAAAATGTTAAAGTCTAACAGTCTAGCAGATAAGCCAAAAGAAAAAGTCAAAATAAGAATAATATTAAATTTCTTGTTTGCATTTGTTGACGACGAGAGAGAGAGAATCCAAATCCCGCATTTCAAATCTGATGATATATTTCATATCAAAAGGGAATGGATTTATATTACCCAACATTCTGTTACCTAACAGTTGAGCGAAAGATAACGGAACAAGAATCAGAAACAGAATCAGTACGAATTAGCCTAGATGACATGAAACCCATACTTAATAATGAAACGTTTGGAAGCAAAAGCAGTGTCGAACTATTATAGAACAAGTTTTAGGTAATTCAAAAAACTTTGTTACCCATAATTTCGATGTCGATTGGGAAACGAGTGGAAAGAACAGCGCTTTTGGTCGTATTAAGGCAGGGCTGGTAGTGGCGGTTACAGCGTGATCTACTGTATATTTTTATCACACTTTTTCTGAGCTAAGAGCTGAAATTAAGAAATTACAGACCAGGCAAAGTGATATACTGCTAAGTTGCTATCACAACAACGAAATATCATTAAACTTATTATATTATTGAACAGCAAAGTATAATACAAATTTATGTCATCAACACAAATACCTTCTTCGAATATATTGAAAAATCATTAAGTGGTCTTCAGGTTATACACCATGTAGACCAAATCATGAAAAGAATAGAAGTAGATCATAATTTGATATTTCCTCTTAGAGCAAAGATACCACCTCGATCATTAATTTCAGAAGCATTGAGTCTTGGTGATGACCTAGTAAAAAATATTTCCCAGAAGCTAGCTTACGATGAAACTATTTCCACATTTGATTTCGTGGAATAAATTTTATTGTATCTTTTTATCAAAGCAGCAAAAGATACTATTAATTTCCTTTTTGAAATTCTTGTAGTCTTTAAAGAAGGGTTCAATATTCAAAGGCATTTCGGTTCCTGTTATCCCCAAAGGTAAATTGGTTTGGGTAGAGCCTTCATCTAAACTTTTCGATACAAATCGTTTAGATCCTTTCAGTGAATCCGCTCCAATTCGGGACGAGCTTTGCGATACGATCAACGAGATATCATTCGCGAAGTCTTTCCACGAAAGTTTGACGAAGACCATCACAGATGCCAACTTTCGATCCTCTTTTTGTTGTTGTCAGTTGTACAGCACATATGTCTACTGTAGCAGATATTTGGATATCACTAAACCCAAACTAGCAAATATTTGTTCTAATCCCGACACAAAAAAATCAAATTGCAAATGCCTTCGTGTTCAATAGCAGTGGAATTCTAACCCTGGATTATGATTCAAATGACCAGTCTTCATCGTATTCGACTCAGGCCATTCAATAGCACCGATTTCAATTTAACAACATCCTTAAATGAAATCAAAAAGATGGCGTGCTTACCATTTCGAAGTTCATTTCATGAAGAATTGGTGAATTTGCATCGAAAAGTTAAAATATTACAAGAGTCAATTCCTCCGCGTAGATCATCAGATCTAATTTTAATTGTTCAATTTACCGGGCCTTTTGTGGGTATCTTATTTGTATATATTATATATAATTTAGAAGATCTGTAAAAAAAAATTAAGTCTAACAAAATAAAAGTAAACCAAACGAAAGTTTTACCAAGCCATATTTAATTTTTGAATTTTTTTCGACTCGTTGCTTATGAGCAGGTATGGATTTTGTTCGTACATATCCCCAAAAAAATTTTCGAAAGCCAAATCGTTTGCAATAGAATACAGCTGAATGTCAAATTGCCGAATTGCACACAATTTAGGTTTAAGAAATTACCAGCAAATCAACTATTTTTTCATTTAACATACATAAAGCAGAGCTTTTCACTTATTTCAATAATTAGTTAACAGACTATTAATAGACGCCCCAAATCGGAGAACTACACAAAAGGCAAATTTATAGAAGATGAAATTCAAGTTAGAAATAGAATACCGAGGCCAGCAATTTTGAGTAAAATTACCGAAATTGACACTACCAACATACGAAGGGAACTACTGCAAACAGATGCAGTTCGCAGATTCATTCACTGAACTAATATATAAGCAACGTAGGTCAGACTGGTAAAAGTTCTGGTAATTGGCACGTCAAGCAAAAATCAAGAAGCAACTTGGGATACGTTAGAAAATCGATATAGCAACGAACAACTGTTAGTACCATTTCACCTAAATAGGAACTTTCGCAACCAAAGGTCAATATTAAGTCTGCGTAAAAAAATACTTGATGAAACCATTAAGGAAAATGGAGTACGAGCAGAATTCCGCTCAAAGGAATAAATG
Source organism: Hermetia illucens (assembly GCF_905115235.1). NCBI lineage: Eukaryota > Metazoa > Arthropoda > Insecta > Diptera > Stratiomyidae > Hermetia > Hermetia illucens. The sequence goes on along the minus strand of NC_051852.1, from coordinate 80,460,220 downwards.
AGATAAGACTAAAAAATCATAAACCGCGCTTCGAAAGAACGAGGTTAGCAACACTATTAGTATTTGAAAGAAAAGCAAAATAAATTCAGTACTTTCAGCAACATGTAAACCAGACGACGTCCCAGAGTGAAAGTTTTACGCGCCAACAACAATGTGGTGGCTCTCAAGCCAATTATTAAAAATTATAATTATATACTATTATTAACTTTATTTGCACAGATATCGATATGGAAGGTATTTCGGAGCCCAGGCACCATATAGTGGCAGCCTCCTGATTTTTTGGTTTTCAGATTTTTCGGTTTGGTAGTTTCTGAGAATGGCTCCCTTAAAGAAATGATTAATTTGAACCCCCTGCATTCCCCACCTTCCCAATAAATGTCAAAACTAAGGCGGGCTTCGAAAAGTACTAACTGAGACCTTTAATTTGATACCCCACATGACTGTGTTTGACGAACAAAAAATGTGCACCCACCCTTTTTGCATGTGTAGGGACTCCTCCTTAAATTCGACGTAAAAGATATAACTCATTGTATGCGTGAGCGTCAACAGTTCCCACCTTTTTACCAAATTTGTTGTCAATCGCTATAACCGTCTCCGAGAAAAATGCGTGTGACGGTCAGATAGAGATAGTAAACCGATTTTAATAAGGTTTTCTTTTACACAAAACCTTAAAAAGGGTGGCCATCTATGTTAGTTAAACTGCTGAGAAATGTCATTGCTGTGAATGCGTTATAAAGTAAAGATAAAATTTAATGAACAAAGACTAAAATAATCTACTAACAATATTGGGGGATATCAAGGACTTCAAATTTGGACGACCAACCGCAGGCGAATTATTTTTCATGAAAAATTATTGGAGCCGTGCACTATAGTATCAATCGTAATACGCTTTGCAATGGCTGAAGTTAGAGACAGCATGTAAACCAGAACTCAGTGTCAACGAGTCGAAAGCTAAATATATTATCATTGTACATCAAAATTGTGTGAAATGATTTGCCATTTTTTTATCAACAAGAACAACGGCGTAAACTCTTGAATTATTTGGTGGAGGTGATAACGAAAATAGTATTGTCGATGGATCAAAAATTTCGATGAGGTAGACAAGATGTGAGAATGGACGGATTGTCGTATAATCTGGATTGGTAGCAATCCGTATAGAGCTGGAAGTTACGTTACAATATAATTTTGATGGAATACCAAATGACGAAATGAAGAAAACTATCTTTTATGGAACTAAAATGATCAAGAACTTTGGAAGAAGATGGCTCTTTCTTGCCTCAGAATTTAATTATGGTTGCGGTTCTGATGCGGACTCACGTGCTGGTTAAAGAGCATGTGAAATCTTAATAATGACTTGAAAGGGACCGAAGTGTCCAAAACGACGAATAACCAATCAGGGTAACAGAGTCGTTACATGATGATTATTATGGAAAAGGTGCGACAGTTAGTTGGAAACTATGAATTTGGAAAAAACAGCTACATAGTGGTGGAGTTTAAATGCACATGATGCTGAAATATGAAATTCCTTTTCGCCAAAATATATGAGCAGTGCTAGGAGGACAACGGTCAATAGGCAATAAAATTGTTGATGAGTGGATGAAAAAGCGATATTGTGAGACCAAATGTATTAGAACATACTAGAAAGAAGGAAGGTAAGGGAAGACTATGAGCACACTTTAGAGTGTTGAACAAAAAAAAGACATTACTTATCGATACCTTCTGACGTTGTTAAGAGAACCAACTTGCTAGATTACAAGAAACAAGCGTGTTCTGTAAATTTGACCTAAAAAACGTTTTCTTTTCGCGAGTCCATCGAAGAATCTATTATATTACATTTGGAATATCCGGTAGCGAGATCTTTGACTCAATTATTAAAGAGCTATGTTAAATTTGATTTTGTTTCTGATCATGAGAGTGCTTTTAATCATCTGGAAAACCAATGTTGAAGTTACATCGTGTTAGAGAAGATAGAACTTCATACCGATGCGTATACGTTAGGTTTAGGAAAAATCTTAATGGGAAAAGGATGAAGATAGCATGTTGGATTCTATAGAGCTGAATTTCCAGCTATACTACCTGGGATACCACACAGTGAAGTGTAATACAGTAGCTGTGAAATGCGAATGTTGAAACTTGGAGAATATCTTTTATCTTTTTCCAATGAAGACCAAAACTGATTACCGTACGTTTGCACTAATTAGGCCAAAGAACGATCCAACTCTACGCATATTTTATTGGGCAGTTTTAAATGAAACATTTCTGTTGAACATCTTTCCGGAGAATGTTTTCAAAAAATCAAGAAAGATTTCGAAAGTTGATCTTTCAATTATGTTAAGTTCAGCTAAAAAAACGTGAAGAACTGCACATGGTCAAATACACATCACGTTGATCATTTAGGAACAATACCTTCTACAAACAACCGGAAGCTCGGCGCTTCAGGTATGAAAGGCTTTGTTTGTTTCTTATGTGAGTATATTTGACTGTTTGTTCTTAGCCCGTAATAAAAATGTATATTTAGCACGTCACACTACTCACGTTAGTATGATATTGATATTTAGTATAATATATTGGGTTGTAGTAAATTGACGGAAAAGATAATTTTAAGCAACCGTAACTTTATCAGAGATAGTACAACTTTCATCAAATTTGGAGATATGCTCCATACTATAGTCTATATTATTGCATTAACTTAAAGGATCTCTTGGATTAACTTAAAGGGGGGTTTCTAGTCAATTTACCGAAAACAGTAATATACTATTATTACGTTAATTTGAGTAGATATCAATATGGAGAGTACTTTGAGACCTGGACGTATAGAAGCAGGTTTTTGATTTTTTCCAATTTTTAGGTTTCATAGTTTCTGAGAATGGATCCGTCAAAGAAAACATTTTCCTACCTCCGCACTCCACATCTTTCCAACAAATGTCAAAACAAAGACTGGCTTAGAAAAGTGCTAATCGAGATGTGGCCGTTCGACCTTCTCACCAAACCAACACCACATGTCAGATAGCCAGGCAGGCATTTAAACGATTTTAGTAAGATTTTGTTTTACAAACGTACTCGCAACAACGCTTACCACGTGGCAATGGCCAAGTTGGAAAAGTAAATAGAGTATACCCTCTCAATGTTAACAAAGTCATCAGCACCAAAACCAACTTAATGCCATAAACGTAAAATCGAAAATATGATCCTTGAATGCAAGTTCGGAAGGAACTATTTGTAAGACCACCATATTTGCTTTAAGGCAACATTTTACTGCGCAAACTGGATTCCAAGGTGGAGTTTATCATGGTTGTGTCTTCATCCACCAATTCTGTTACAATAAACCTTACCAAATTATACGCAATTTGTTTACTGCCGATGAAGCCGAATAGAGACCACAATGAAATTTAATCTCTTCACATTGCGAAGGAATCCTTTATACCAGATGCCTGTCTTTTGAGTGGGCGTTACATTAACATAATTTTGTACTTGCATATCTTCAGTTGACCACCAAATGCGTTAAGATCCCACAAATTAAATTTTCTTGGTGGAATTACGTCCTCGTGTACTTCGTTTGAAAAATTAAGTGTGGTAGTCAAACAGATTGATTGCCATGTACATATCCATATATGAGCTAACGAATGAACCTTGACCAACTACGCCCTTGGAAAAGGAAACAAATTGAAACATTGAATAAATATATCAAAAATTAGGTAATTCGTAGAACTCTTCCTTTTAATATCGGAGGAAGAACCCCTCCTTTAAGTATCGATTTTAATAGAAGATTGAATGAATCAAAGAAAAGATTAAACGTGTAGAGTTCTAAACCTGCGAAAAAGTTGCTCTTGTGTTATTTGGAAGCTGTGTGTCTGTCAATTCCAGGATTATATATATAGTTACAAATCAAGGTGGCAACGTGTACTTTATATATCAAAAAATGTACTTAATGAAAGCCAAACGTCTTGGTGAATAAATCACATAGGATGTTTCTGTTACCTGACCCGATAGGCAGTGGGAAGAGCGGATAGCCCAATACGACATTTTGCAGAATCATTTGAGCAAGATATAAACTTCAAACAGGAAACCCAGTAAACCATAGCACTTATTGATCTTTTTCACCATTAAAACACCCTAAGAGTTTCGGAATATGAAATGAAGAAGTGATAATTGTTGGAAACTATAATTCGAAATCAAAGTGAAGTCATTTTTCGAACATTCATATAGGAAACTTTTGCTTCGCTTGCACAAGACTATAGCGAAACATTCAATTTCCGAAACTTAATAGGACCATTCGGAAATAATGTATATTTAAAATCTGCCATTGGCCTCGCAATCCAAGATCTACCCAGTTTAATTTTTTCGGACCGGACCACTCAGGGGAACACTTTGAAACCGGCGTTTCAACGACAAGGAGCACCTGAAGAGTTTTAAAAGAAAAATTGATGTTTTTGCATTTTTTTTAAAAAAATAAATGAAAAATTTGAAAAAGGAGAATGTGTTGTATCTAGTATTGCATGTTTTTCAATGTTGATGTTGAAGGTTGATATCATCCATATAGATCCGAATGTTCGCAAATAAGATAGGAGTCCCCGCAAGTGTTTTGTTAGAATCAATCTGGAAATTCCAACAAATCAGACTTAACAATCAACAATCAACTTTTACATCCTTTGTAATTGTCTGTAAGTCGAATTACGAAATCACGGATCCCCCTCCCCGTCCTTTCGATGATCATGGATGAATCACATCCCGAAGGAGCATGTTCAAATTAGCAACTGTGTCCTGATTCTGCCCGTTTGTCTTTATATGTTCCTTGTTCAGCCTTTCGCCGTGAATAGGGCAGCAAATAACACATTGACTGCAGGAATTAATTAGTGAATTTGACTTTGAATATTGACACTGAACAGATGAACTTTATCGCATAGCAGAAACTTTGAATAAACTATATAAGATTGCAAGATTGTTTAAAGGATAAGCGAGACAAGAAGAAGGATAATTGAAATAAAGACATTGCAATATAACTGCCAAGTGAGAAAATGTTGCGTATAAGAACGATAGGGAACACTTTTCCCGTTTTTGTATTTCTTGGGATTTTCCAAAGTTTTATACAGGTGCGTACCAGTGTAACACAATGCCACAATCCTCAGTTGCTCATTAATTTCCTATAAATTAGTTACGTAAGGAATTCTAAATAAATCTACGGAAACTTCAGCTTCAGTAGAAGGCAACCTTCATATAAGAAAATTGGGCAATCATACATACGCTCCTAAAAGTGAAACAGGGATATCAAGGTAAATTCTGACAATTATTCACCCGTGAATTCGAAGTTTTTATGGATTTGAAAAATGATGAAAACCTTACCACTGTCGATACCACTTGCACGCAGAGGCTAATTTCAAATTCACCAAGGAAAAACATCAAACGAATTCAATCCTATTATTATTAATAGGCTCCGGGCTACTATTCCATTCATTTAATAACAGGCACATCGAAGTTAACTTCGAAAAGATTATCTTTTATTAGTTACTTACATATTTGTAGGTTCGGTCTCCAGATTCAACACAGCAAAATTAAGCTCTCTTGTTGAGATCTTAAAAGTTCCATCAGAAGATATAAACGAACATTGGACCAGCATTAAAAGAGGAACAATTTCTATTAAAGACTGAACACTTGCAATACATTGGAAGTTACCCACCAAGCTCCTTCTAAGTACTTACATTATTTTGTTAAGGGGAAGTCGCACCGCGTGCTTACATACACTAGGTATGATTCGCAAGCAAGCTTTGATTGAAAAACATCCAAAATATGAACAAAGACACGACAAAATTATCCTTTAATATGATAACCCTCTGCCACATGTTGCGAAACTGGTGAAAAGATTCTCGGAAACACTGATATAAGAAGTCCTACCCCATTAGATTAGATATTCACTAGGCATCGCTACTTTGAACTTGAACGTGTACCTACAGCGATCGACGGCGGACCTATCGGAGAAGCATTTCCGAAACCTTTCCCAGAGAGTGGAAGAAAGGAATGATCGTTAAGATTTCAAAGAAAGGCACGCGTTTTGCGTGTGACAATTGAAGGGGAGTCTACAACAAAAAACTGGGTCCATTCAAGGGTAAGATCAAAGGACCAACCCTTCATTTAATGTGGCATCCGCATGTTGCCAGAAGGAAAGTTATCTTATTTATTTTGATGTAACACGGTAGTAGCCGCGTATGTGTGTGTCTATGAGGTGGGGGCGAGCCATGACAAGGTGGTATCCGAGAGGGCAAAAGTAGTAGCTAGCGAGTGATTTATAACCATTTTTTAAAAATAAAAATCCATTTCATATAAAGTACGTAGCTTTTAAATCCACTACTTAATTAGGAATCAGAATCATTCCAGTATATCTTAGGGAGCAATCAATTCAAATGGGAATTAAATTTGTGAGCCCTTTTTGATTTTGTTTTCCACGAAGAGTCAAACTGCTCAAAGTATAAAAATTATAGGAATGATCTTATGAAATTAGTATTGTCTCCTTCGATTATTATCGAATTATAAAAATTTTCTCCTTCATTAAAAAGGTATACGGGACCATTATCCTTGAAATAAAAAGCAAAACATGCCGCAAATTGGATAGGATTTACGCATATTGGGTACAATTGCTATCAGAAATAGAATATTGAAAAAGTTAACACAACATCTGTGTTCAAGGAGTATGGTATCATTCCGTTATGACGCTAGGATGCAAGACAAGCCAGTGACTATTCAAAATTATTTAAAGAAAGTACTTCGTCGTACAAATGAGATGGTCAACAGTATATAGAAATACAAAACCGTACAAAAACAAAATCGTGGCAGACTTATATAGCGAAACTAAGGGAAATGAGGGGCCGAATGAATACCGAGAGAAAAATTAGTGAGTGTCAAGAAATTAAGTAATCGCAGCATCTCTATAAATATATTTAACCAAAAAGGCGCATTTAAATTTTACTAAAAATTAATTTCCGGAATCTCAAACTACCGAATTGTTTTTTCAATTCCTTGCATTTTTTGACAAATGGAAAGTACTCACTGACCAATAGTCACTTAAGGAAATCAGTCTTTAATGCAGAACGAATTCTTCTATGTTGAGCACAATATGGAACTGCATTCCGCATTAGTATTTTCAGTGTTCATAAAATAAATACTTTAATGCAATAAAACGACAACTTTATCAATCTAAGGTGATTATTTCACAGCAAAAGGAAATAATGTCTGTGATCGAAGAAATAACATCTCATTTTACAGTTCATACATTTTTTACAATTAAAGATGACATGACTTTCTTTGCAGCATTTTTCCAACGGGAAAGCTAAACGTATTCTACGCTCGTTCCGATAAAATCAAAGAAGTTAAATCCTATTTACAGAGCAAAGTACGCTTGTTATATATATTATCCTAACTGGTACATTGACAATATGAAATATTTCCATTCATACTTAAGTCTTTTCAAATATTATTCGTTATCATTATTTTATTTTTACAGTGAAAAATTAAATTAACCGCATTTCGTAAAATACAATGCAATGAAAGCAAAAGTATGTTCTTTTCTTTCTGTTTCTGTTTATTCAGTGAGATTTCAATAAAATCGGATACTTCATTTCGTAATATTACTTTGATAGCATTTTCGACATAAACAAACTAGAGAATAGTTTTGTGTCCATTACCTATGCCTAGCATTATATTAGGTCATTCTCACGAATTCGCAGTCACACATACCTTTTGTACATAATACAGTCACTATTTAGGTAAATTACATATTTCTCCCAATGTTTTCGAATTCTATAAAATATTCTCCCGTCCTGTAACAAATTATCCTGCTGCAACATCATTAAAATATCCTATTTAGTTACCAGTTTCCACCACCTCTAAATTTCCCTCGAAATGCATTCTGAGGGTTTCTGAATGGATTTGATGAGGGCGGCAGAATGCCTGCACCTCGTCCACGATTGTTGAAATATGGCGAATTATTGCGCGGAGGACGCATCAGAGGACTTCGGAAATTTTGTTTCATTTGTGGCGGAAATCCCCTCATTGGCGGTGAAACAAAACCACCTCGTAGAAATGATTGATTACCTGGCATTCTAAAAGGCGGTGGTTGCGTCGGGATGTGTCCACCAATACCTGGTGGTGTCATCCGTGGCGATTTCCAAGGATTAATTGGACTAGCATTCAATTCCGGTGTTCCATTATTGCCTAGATTTGGGTGGACCAATTGTTTTGTATTTTCCCACGGCATGTTGGGACTCGGAGGGAAATCGGGGGTTTTGAGTAGTGGTGGTCGGAACGGTGCCTGTGTGGGAGTGGAAAAAGCTGGGGTCGCAGTATCATTAATTGGAGGTGAGTCGACTCCCAAATCTCCACCGAAGATTTCCGTTTCTGAAATAAATACAAACAAATAATAAGCAAATTGCATAAAGTATCCAATAGACATTTACAAATGATAAGTATTTCATTTACAGTATGCTATCCAAAAAACAGAGGATATTTTGTAATTGAAGGCCTTCTTTAGAAGCACTTTACTTTTTTACATTTACTTTTTTTCAGGACTTTAGATAGAATTAAGCTTGCCACGTGTGAAGTCGAAAAAATGTTTGTCTTTAACTCATGTATTTTTCAGCCTCTAATGTCATAGCAAAATCTACGACAGAAAGTAAGATTCGCCACTTTTCGTTTTTCTCCCTACCATAACACCCACTGTGACATGCATGAATCCTTTTCAAAGGCAGCACAAAATTATTTCACGCGCTGCATAGTCTGTGTTCCTTACTCCGTACATGTGATATAATAAACATTGAAATGTTCATCAGTAAACCCGTCTTATATCGAACTACCATTATATACATAGTTTACCAACTTATTAATCACTGGGGATCTTGACCACAAAATACAGCTCACTTGCTTTTCAATGAATGAATATACTCGTATGTCGGCTTTTATAATTTTGTTCGCTATACTAAAAATTGCAAAATTTTTCCAAATTGGTTTTCTGTGTATCTGCCGAGTGAGAGAGTGCAACTTTTCCCTTAAATAGAGCCATTTGAGGTATCAAATGAACGATCTCGATGAAGACTTCATGAAACCTGTCTTAATTTTGTCTCAAATCAATCGGAATGGGAGGAAAGTGAGAGATGAAAGAAGACAAATTTACCAGGTGTACTCCTAATTAATTTCCGGTTTTTTTTATGAATAAAACACAATTCCAAGGGAACCATAATAGTTATTTTATTCGCAAAATTTTTCATCGCTTTCTACACATTTTTCCCACCTCTCTGGTAGAATTAACTGTTTTTGGAGGTGAACCACTCAGTGAGCCATTTCCGCAAATTTTCGTAGGAGCCGAAGCGCTTCTCAGAAAGTGCAGGGCGCAATGAGGCAAAGAGGTGGTAATCGGATGGGGCCAGGTCTGGTGAGTAAGCCGCATGATTGAGCCCAGTTGAGTTTTTCCAGCGTGTCGCGAACGACTTCCGATTTATGCGATGGTGCATTGTCGTGGAGCAAAATCATCTTCTTCTGTCTTTCTCGATATTCTGATCGGTTCTCCGCAATCGCTCGGCTTAAATCTTTCATTTGTTATTTGTAGCAAACGGCGTTCACAGTTTCACTAGGTTTCAGCAGTGCAAAGTAGATCACATCGTTCTGGTCCCACCATACACACAGCATGACCTTCCCACCGTAACGATTTGGTCGTGCCGTCGATATCGATGTTTCACCTGGACTCACCCACGATTTTTTGCGTTTAGGGTACTCCAAGACAATCCACTTTTCGTCGCCCGTAACAATACGATGGAGAGATGGAGACTTTCTTTTGTCCCGTTGAAACAGCATTCCACACGTCACTTTTCGGTCCTCCATTTGTCTCTCGATCAGTTCATGCGGCACCCACTTTCCACACTTCTGAATTTTTCCCATGGCTCGTAGACGTTTCGAAATTGCTTGCTGTTGTACTTCCAACGTATCTGCAAGCTGTCGTTGCGTTTATGCGTTGTCTCCATCCAATAATGCTTACAATTCGGCGTCATCAAAGGATTTTCGCTTGCCGGAGCGTGCGGCGTCGTTCAGGTCGAAATCCCCATTTCTGAATTGTCGAAACCACGTTTATCATGTTCGAAGTGTTAATGCACGATCGCCATAAACTTCCACAAGTGCACAGTGGCTCACGGGCACTTTTTTTCCTTGATTGAACATGAAAAGCAATGCATGGCGCTATGCTCGAAATTTGGTACGTACGCCGACATATTTAACGCGCAATAAAAACTTGCTGGACGAACTTTTTGGGGAAACATCAACGCAGTTTAGACACTCGACAACAACTAAACAAAATGATAGATATTTGTGACCAACAGCGATACATAACATAGAACGCCATCTATCGAAAAAAAACGGAAATTAATTAAGAGTACACCTGGTAAATACGTGACCTCAAATTTAATTAAAACTGAAACAAGTCGGGAAAATCGGAAGCTGAAGCTGAAGTTTTGTGTTTTGTTGAGTGGGCATTTGTCCCATTTGTACCTAGCTCGTAATGTTTATACATTCAGTTTGTCAGACTATTCACTTTAGTATGATACTGCTAAATGTCTTAGAATGCAATAAATTTGCACACAAAAAACAACTTTGCCTTTATAACGTTGTTAGTAATAGTACGATTTTCAACAAATTTGGCAGTATCATGCTCATTATATAGCGTATATTACTGCGAAACTTCACTAATTCAGGATAACCTTAAGGGGGCTTTCGAGGTAATTTAAAAAAAAAACTGATATATGGTAGTATGGTATACTATTATTGACTTTATTTAAATAGATATCGGTACGGAGAGTATTTTGAGGCCTAGACATGGTATTTTCTGAAAATGGGTCCATGAAAGAAACCACTTTCCACCCCCCGCACTCCCTCCTTTTGCATCAAACGTCAGAACTTATGCTAGCTTTAAAAAGTACTCATTGAGCCCACGATATTCGCTGAAAAAAAATTTACACCCAACGTGGACTTTGTTACTAACTCTATGGAACTGTTGGTTTTTTTTTGTTTATCTAATGGACAATAAACAGAGTAAACTCCAAATACTTATTCTCCTCAGGAGGAGGAGAAAGTCATAATCGTATAATATGCTTAAAACTGCTTGAAGAAGAAAAATTAAAAGGACCAAGCTGCTCTGCGTTGTAATTTCGGCAAAGCCTTGGAATCGGGGAATGAAAGTAGACTACGAGCTCTGCGAAGGGCACGTTGAAAATGTCTGCGTTACGTGTGTTATAAGACACGGGACGCAGGCGATGTTGGTAGCAGCGGAGTAGTCCATCAGATCCGAGGAAAGTTTAAAAAATGCACATAAAACCAGATAGGATCTACGCTGTTGTAGGAAGGGGAGGTTCAGAAAGCGGAGGTGGGAGGGGTAGTCCATACAAGGGAAGTTTTTCTTAAAGAAGAGGGAACGGGTAAATTTACTTTGCATATTTTCAAGGGCAAGACAATCTCAGCTACGGCAAGGTGACTAGATCATGCAGCAGTACTGGAGGGTATTCCTCACGAGGAAATTGAAGAGAGTTTAGGAGGGTTGAATGGAGGCAAAATCAGAGGAGGAGCGAAGTATAAAGCATGATAATTTTGCTGTTCGATTGGTGACTTCGTGACAATCGGTGTTAAGCGGAGCTTATTGTCGAAAGTGACTCCGAGGCTTGAGTCTAATTTAGGTATGATAAGGAAGGAAACTCTTGGGCGCGTTCGAGAGAAGAATCCTCCGAAGAATTTTTGGCGCCCTACATGAGGATGGATGATTCCGTAGCCTACACAATGACGAAATCTGTGAGCGATACCATGATCGTCAGGTTGTGGACAAAATCCGGCTCAATAGGTTACGGTGGGCGGGTCACTTAATCCGCACTTAATAAGGATAATCCAGCCCGGAAAGTCTATAAGGGCAATATCTATGGTAGAAAAAGAAGACGAGGCAGACTCTGCCTAAAATGGAGCGATGGTGTAGGCCAGGACACTAACAGCTTTTGGGAATATCGAATTGATGGATCTCGGCGCAAAACCGAAAAGGAAGTGGGTGAGGATTTAAGCGAATAGCACACTTTCTGAGGTTTAGGTTAGATTGAAGGGAAACCCAATCCATTGGCGGCGATATAGCGGAAACACCTTAAGGTCGTCGCCATAGAGCAAACAGGGATAAATAAGAAGGGGAGGAGGTCGTTGATAAAAATAGCAGGACTCAGAATAGAGCTCTGCGGGACGCCAAAGGAGGAGCAAAAAAGGGGATGTGCAGTCGTAAAAAAACGCGACAGGATCGGTTGGAAAGTTAAGAGGCAAGCCATAAAACAAGCGGTCTGACAACGCTTAGAAATGAGAATTTGGATAGAACTATCTTGTGATTTACAGTGTCGAAGACTTTAGCGAAGTTGATAAAGTCGCACAAGTTGGAGGGAGTGGACCTACACTTAACAAAGCCGTGTTGCTCATTCATTATAAGATGGCCAAAGTGGGCGCATAACCAGTCGCTGACATATCTTTCCAAGATTTTGGTACAGTAGGAGAGGAGGGAAATGGGACGTGCGATTGACACTTTTTTGAGTGAGGATGTTTCATCATCCCCCTCTATTCACAAGCGGAGAAAATGATTTTCTTCGAGACTTTTGTTGAAAATAGGGGATAGGGGAAGGGAGATGGACTGACCAGTCTTAAACAAAAGGAAGTTCAGAAAACCATCGTAGCCGAGGCCGACATTGGCATCAACTTTGCCAATGAGGTATTCGTCAAGAAGAGGGATGTTACTCACTGTATTTCCCACCTTTCAATCAAATTCTGTATCCATAGAAGTAATCGTAATCGGACATACAGAGTAAATCAATTTTAATATGGTTTCGTTTTACACAAAACCTTAAAAATCTTATTGGAGGCGGTATATAACATTTAGGCTTCAAAATACCCTCTCCTCCTCTCCTTAAGCTCATCCTAAAAGTACACTATATTACAACAATATAAAGGGAAAGAAACGAATGAAATCGGAGAAAGCAACAGGACCTGCCGAGTTGTGTTATGGAAAGCGAAGAGCTAGGGCCTAATATTCTGGCTGAGGGGTAACTGGCGCCACTGTCCAACAGAATATTTAAGTTCAACCAATTCAGATGCTATCCCATACTATGAAGATTAAATTAAATTAGTGTAAATTACCGCTAACCAGGCCGAGTTGTTGATATAACAAACAATCAAAAGTTTACGAAAACAGCGATGGCATAATACGCTAGATGGCGATTTGTCTACCACCGACAGAATGGCGTATTCGATCCAGTGTTGTACAGTAGTTTACTAATTTGTTAGTTAGCTAATTATGCGATTAACAATTGTTTCAGTTATTAATTGCAATGATCGACTAACAATTGATTAGTTAATCACGAACGACCAACCAATTATTCCAATTTTCATTCGTTATTCAAAGTTTTCAGCTTACAATAATGATTACGACTAATCAATTGTTATTCGTTATTTGCAATTGACAATTTACTTTCTAACTAATTCTATCGGAATCGGGTGTACTAAAATTAAACGGGTTGAAGATTAAGGTTTCGTATAAAAAAAGCATTTTTTTAAAAAATGTCTGTCTGTCCGTCTGTTGGTAACTTTTATTGGAAAACAACTGAAATTGTTATTTCGAAATATGACGGGTGATAGGTGACCTACGAAGGTGTTAACAAGTAATCAATCACATGGTTTTATGTTAGCTGATAGTTCTTATCTGTGGGTTCTTTGTATGGCTGTTATTTCGCTAATAGGTGCTTCAGAGACAATGTTGTAACAGTGTTGCTGCCGTTATTTTCATAGACATTTTGTAAATATGGTTCTGGTCGTCTCCAAACAACACCAAAAATGAAAATTTTGCATGTCCGCAATATTATTTTTCTATTTACTACCTCCAAAATCAGGAACGGAAACCCTAACCTCTTCTATGGAAAACGATCCGCGGTTAAGCAAAAAGAAATCTAAAAAGAACAAACGCAGCAACAGTGTACTTCTAGAATAATGACGGCAACAACATCCCCACGTTAACGTGACCTTCAGAACATCTCCCAGCCCCAAAACGTCTAAGCTAATTTTTACACAATTCAGAAGAAAATCACAAAACCTTTCAAATGTAATGCACTTACTTTCATTAGTTAACTGGTTTTTTAATTAATTGATTTCCATCCAACTAACCATCAATTAATGGAAATTATTCGAATAACGAATGAAAATCAAAAAATGAGTTGTACATTTTCGAATGACAATTGAATTTTCGATTGTTATTATAGTTGCAACTAACTTTTGAAAAAAATAATTTCATTCGTTAGTCGCAGACGGACGATCCCACCAGTGAGCAATTCTAATGTTTTTTTTTTAATTTATATTTCAAAATAAAAAGTACAAATTTTTAATATAGTGCAATGCAAAATTTTTCCACGAGAAGTTTTAGATTAAAATTTATTAAGAAATTTAACAAAATAATTTCTTTTATTTGCTTATTGCATTGTTGTTCATTTTAATTAGTTGAACGCATCTGGCACACTTGGGATACTGCCAAATTTTTGAGATTTGCATGATTTGTGGCCATTAATTTTTTTGATAATTTTTAGCTTTGAATTTTTCTATGCCTTATTAAAATCAGTTTAATATCTGTCTGTCTGCTTGTCTGTCACGCGCATTTTTCTCGGAAACGGTTGTAACGATTGACATTAAATTTGGTGGGAAAGTGGGAACTGTGAACACTTACGCATACAATGAATTACATCTTTCTAGGTCGATCTTAAGGCGGGGTCTCCATATATGCCAAAAGGAAGTGCAAATTTTTTTTCACCAAATATAGTCATGTGGGGTATCAAATAAAAAGTCTCGATTGGTACTTTCCAATGCCTGGCATAGTTTTGACATCTGTTGGAAAGGTGGGAAATACGTGGAGCTGAAAGTGATAATTTTTTTCACGGATCCATTCATAGAAACTACATAACCCAAAAATCCTCCAAAATACCCTCCATAACGATATCTGTTCAAATAAAGTTAATTTTCAGTAATTGGCTGCAAAACCCCCTTAAGTTCATCCTAGAATCACCAAGTTTTACAGTAATGTATGCTATAAGATAGAGCATAATCCTACCAAGTTTGGTGTCCCTGATGTGCAAACCCAAGACTGAATGTCAGTATCACGAAAAAGTAGATATTTTCACATAGATATGCATATATTACGTGCTAGGTTCTCATTGGATAACTGCATTTTATATTATTATTAACCTTTCATTATTGAAGTGTCCAGCTTCCGGTTTCATGGCTCGTTAACTTTTTAAGCCCAAAATGTATCTTCCTTAGAACTCAATTAACTATCCATTTGACGATTTTTCTGCCGAAATTTTCTTATATTGTGGTTCTTGTTGCACGTTCTCCTGCTTCATTCTTCAATCTAATACGATTTCTCTCTCTAGCGGTGATAGCCGATGCCTTTTCAACTGTCCTCTTTTCTTTACCTGGATCAGAATTTACTATATAATAAATCATTGTTCTCGGTAAATTCATTGCAAATCCTAATTATTACAAATTTATTGTGTCGAAAAATTTTGCACCGCACTGTAATTAAGGATATCATCCCGTGCGTCGGATCCGCGGAATCGAATTTTTTGGCATCAATTGTATCTAGATAGATAGTGAAGAATATAAGGGCAAAGTAATTTTTTGATATTCGTAGTCGTTCGGAAATTATAGTGTTAAACACGTGATAAGTCACATGCCAGATTTATATTGATCGCCGTAGTAAGGCTCGTATTTATTGGTCCGAATGACTCTCGAATGACTTCGCTAAAAGGACAAGAATTGAAACCAAGGCTGTACATGTATTCCTTGGCCAAACCTAAGGTTTATGACTAAAAATCGCATTCTACTTTTTAAAGGCGTTTTTCTCGAAACTGCATATTGAAAATCGGCTGCCACCATAGCCAAAAACCTATCCAAAGAAATTCTTTGAAGTTTTCACCACTTATTCAGAACATATTTCCACGGTCCGCAAACTAGGGTAATTGCGTTTCATTCAGTAGTTTTTTTTTATTGATTGGAGAAGCCGTAAAAAAACACCAAAATTAACAAAAAACAAGTTTGACAAGGCACCAAAAATTTAGTTTTTAATGTTTTTTAATAATCCTAGTTTGCGAATTGTAGTTAAGTCTGTGCCGTTTACTTTTTTTCTTTAAGATGATCGCAGCGCCCTCTAGCGTAGCAGCAGAAAAACACCTTTTTTGGAGATGGGTGTATAAATTACTCTGTATTTTAAATAATTGACTATACGATCGTGCTGGAAAAATTACTATGGACGCTCAAGGTATTAGTAAATCTATCGTATTTGTATCTTTATCCAGTTCTTCATAAAAAAATTCTAAAAAAAGCAACAAAAAACGGCCTTCACACGGGATCACACATTTCATTTATATTAAATATGTTAACTATATTCCAAGGTTTCTAGTGTTTCATAAATGAGATATTTTTATAACTGATTCCTTTTCTAACTTCTTCATAATATGAGTTTCGCATTTCTTTTTTTCAAATTTGATTATCATCGGCTATTCCCAATAAATATGGTTGCCGAAATATAGCGGGTCAGACACAACATTGACTCGAAAGAGTTCCGACTTCGATCGTGTAACTGCATTTTCAGATTCTGGCCGATCTAGAACTGTTAATGCATCGAGTGACATTAAATTCCGGCAGATATACAAATTCATCGACGCCTTGAACCTTCTGCCAATTAACGCAAACTGAACTAGAATGAAGACTCGTCTGACTGAGAACCTTAATTTAGTTGGTATTGGTATCTTCAATCCAAATCTGCTTGCCTCTTTTTCAAATCTAGTGGCATTTAGCAAAGGCCAGCCGGGATGTTTGAGGAAAGATGACTTGCTCCATTGAAGCCCCCTCCCCCTCCCCTTCGTTTCTTTGAGCAATTGAGACTCAATTGACTTTATGGCAGGTCCGGTCTTCAGCAATGTACCTTTAATGACGGTGGAAAATCCAGAAATCTACGAAACCTGTCATTGTTAAAGTTATGACATTGAGAACCTACCAATCCCAAATTCATTTCTAGGAAGCCACTCCTGGACTGTATCCAGTTGTTCATAGAAAGCCTTCTTCACTACGAATCATCATAGAGCAATGTAATGCCTTTTCCATTTAATCTGCTCTTCACAAACTTCTAGGAAGCTTCCAAAAGCATTGTGGTGGTATCTCGGAAAAATTAGGACTGTATTGTATTTTGTTATCTTACCCAGAGGACGTGGAGAGTCTTCATGGATTTTGATAACTTTCCAACTCTTTCAATCTTAGTAGACTATATTTTAGACTCCAAATTCATCCGAGATTTGACTTGAACGCATTGTTAGTTTCCCCTAAATAACCCTTGCATAGACGATTCTAGATGCACAACTGTTGCTGCTAAAAGCTTTCTCGAAGTCAATAAAAAGTAGCAGTAAAACTGCTCTCTGTCCGTGCGAGAAGTTCTTCGTCGATCAAGGTTTTGCTGTGTTCTACTGCCTGCTCTGACCTCGATTGATTAGTATATTCCTTCAGCATTATTTCTGCTGATGGTGACCCCGAACTCGATGTTGCCGACGGATTAACAAGGTTCACAAGACCAAGTTGAGGTTGTTCCGTGCTTATGATGTCCCTATGAGCTAGCGAATCGAAACCACCAAGCCTTTAACAACTCGTCTTTGGGTCGTGTCGTCGAGATACTCTGGCCTGAGACAACATCAAACGAAGGACTGCGTCAGCGTACGAGTTCAGCGCTCAGTTAATTAAAGGTTAGTAATGGCAGTGGTTAGGTCACACATTAAGAAAGAACAAAAATCCCTTTGCTGATTATATCATGCAAATGTGTATATATATGAAATATTAGCATCAGAAACGATAATTTGTTTTTTCAAAGTCAGTTCCCTCTGCACTAGACGAAACCGTAAATAAACATTTTTGAGATGAGATCACACACCAACTTGGGTCCTATATATTCATTCCTAATAAAAAATCAAAAGGATTCTAAAGAACTGTAATCCATTAAACAGCAGTCCCCTGCTTTACATAAAACATAAAAAAAAATCAAACGCTTATAATTCTCGATTGATTAGTTCTTACCTTCGAACAAATCCCTATTCGGATCCTCTTGATCTTCATCTGACATTTCCATATCTATACTCTCTACATTGTCATTACCATTGCCCTTCGAAGCAGCTGGTTTTCCTACAAAAAGTGTAAAATTTAAAGAAACGTACCAAAAAGAATAAAATCCAATTACCTGTATTTTTCTGCGGAGATAGGCTTTTACTTTTAGGAGTATCACTTTTTACAATGCCAGGAGGTGGCATGGACATGTCAATTTGCTAGAGTATTCAACAGTAAGTGGAAGAAATATATGAATAGGGAATAAACTTACGTTAGGAGACTCTAAAAACTCATTCAATATTGGGAAATTGGGCGGTTCTAAAGGAGGCACTGGCATTGAGGGAGTTGCCACAGCTGAATCATCCAGCGGTATATCTTTGATATTTGGAAATTGTTGCCTATAATCCGTATCAATTGTCGATAAAGGAATATTTTTGTTTGTTGATACGGGAAATGGATGCAGTAAATTCGGCCGTAAATCCTATTGAAAGGTAATGAATATTATCCAAAAATCTTGAAAAACTTAAAGACAGTCACACCTTATCTTCTGAAGACCAAATGGCTGTTTCATTTTTCTTAATGTCGTTAGGTAATTTCGGTCCAGGAGAACCCGTCAAGGAAATAAGATTGCGGTGGTCGATGTCAACTGATCTTCCTTTTTCTGAAAATACAAATTGAATTCCATTACATTAAAAAATATTATATTTTCACCCAAAACTTTTTACCTTTCGTCATTGATAATGGAACATTCGCAGTGGGAGGCAAATGCAACTGCCGGTGATCAACGTCTTCCACAGAGCTTAAAACAGGTTCACGACTCCGATCAACATACTCAATCACATTTGTGTTCACGCCTTCTCGTTCAAAACTTGGGGGCGATGTGGGGGTCTCAATCACATGATTGAATGGATTTGAAGAATTTGCTGAATTCCAAGACATTTCTAAATCCCATGAAGAGAAATCGTCATTTTGACCAGTTAATCCTGGAGGCATTGGAGGCGGTGGCATTAGTGGCATGTTCCCGTCGTAGCTGCTTGATGCACTCGACAGATAATTGGAATCATTTGTATAGGGCGTATCAAGTGGATTGTAAGCGCCATCGCTATAACTATCACTATAGGAGGAAATTCCAGATTGAGATCTTTCATATCTGGGAACTGGTGGAACCGGTAATGGAGTGGTTGTAGGGTAGGCGTTTCCGCTATTTACAGGCTTGAAATAGTCGTCCATATTGAAATTTGAAATGTTCTTTTCTTCCAAACGGCTGTTTATCACTTGTATTGGTTGTGCTGAGATATGGGAAATAAAAGAACATCCAAAAAATTTCTTCTAAAAATTCTAAAAAAAACATACTACTACTTGAGCTACCATCATATGAGTGCCTCGGACTATCCCGCTTGAAATCATTTATATCAAAAGGCAATGTAGTGTCCATGTAGCTGTTATAACCATTTGATGAATTCTTGAACATACTCTGAAAATGGGTGGAAGTCAAAACAACGTGACGAAATCATTTTTGATTCAAATAAAATGTTGAAATCCTACCGCACAAATACTATTTTGCTCATCAGGAAGTATAATATCAGCATCTGGCTCTGGGGACGGTGCGTTGATATCTGGAGATGGTATCGGACTAGGGAGTGTAGGGGCTATTTCCTCTAACTTTTTCTTCATCACTTTTATTCGGTTTCCAAAATTTTTGTAAGCCTGCGTACAAAAAAAATAAGCTTGCTTACATTGCTCACTTTGCACATAATCACAAAAGTACCATAAATACACAAAGTTATAAATTGATTGAACATAAAAATAACTGCACTTACATTAACTACTACTTTGACTTCCCCCCTTTGATTCGCATAGAATGTTTGACCATGATCCATGTTCGTCACAAGGGCACTGCGACACTTTATTTCTGAGCTCAAACTTTTCACATAAGACTCTAACGCCGCCACATACTCGTCCAATTGTTTTTCAACCTCCTCCGCTCGACTTCTGTCTGTTGGCCAAATTCAATTCTCTTGTTCATATGTATGTGAATAATCCAACGAATTCAAAAGGTTACCTTTTAACGTATTTTTTATTGATTCGGCATCACAATTTGGTGCTTCTTTTGGTAAATGTTTAAAACTTCTATCTGTGTGTTGTTCAAGTCGAACGCAGTCTTTTATATTCGCTATTAATATTGATGCCTACAACCAGAAAGTTTTAAATCTGGCTTCTTACAAAAAAAAATAGTTTAATACCTGAAAGTCATCACCCGATTCAATACTCGACTGTTGTGTTTTTTTAACGGGGTTCATGCTAAGCAGCCCGTTCAGATCACTGAGATACTCCTCCGAATATATCTGTCGCTGTTCCCAAATTTTCAGAATTCTGAAAATCTTATTCCGCACTTTTTCATCCCTACAAAATATAGAAATGAAGAATTTTAGATACATAAGTGATATAGAATTGACAGATTTTAATAATTTCAATCCTCGCAAGTTTTCGTTATTCTTAACTTATAACTCTATACGAACAAGTGGAAGCAACAATCCTACAAACAAAGTAAATGTACATTGCACCTTTTTCGTTGCTCATCGACCTGGATGAGAAAACTGCTATCAACTTCCCTCTTAGAACTATCAAAAGCCTGAAGACGGTAGCGAAAGCATTGTTTTGATAGCAGTTTTTGCTTCCCTCATCTACGCAATTGTAAAATTCGTTGTCATGGCGCACCTTACGTATTTGATCAAGGTAACAAAGCTTCAGCGCGTCGTGCTCACCTCCACTTGCGGTGATCAACAGAGCTTCCAGATCCTTACATTTATCGATGCGCCTCCACGACCTGCCTGATTAGTCTTGTGATGTCGTTCTGAGATGAAACTGTCATTTTTACCCAAACCAAAGATAAAGCCACACAAGTAAGTTAAAGAAAGTAAACGCCTGGGAGCCCTCAATATTGTTACAGAGGAGCAATCTCATATTCCGGAAATAATTTAAATACTTTCGAAACGTGGCAAAGTTTTCGGTAGCAGAGTAGATTCGTAATTGGCAAACAGGGAATACTTTCAAAGTGTCCCCAAATTCAAGCTTAACGGGGTAGTACTTCCAATCAAGCCTGGCAATCAGAGACCTTTCACAGAGAATGGAAGAAGGGGATGATTGTTAATATTTATTTTGATGCATTCGCATCAACGAACTTCTCGAAAGCTTGGTCAAAAGAGAATAGGCTGATTTCCGCTCCGAATTGACCACACCAACACCTTGCGGATCATTTTGAAACAGTTCGCGGCGTTTAGATCTTTGCTTCACCTGCTCTTCATCGATTTTGAGATACCTTTCGAAAATGTGAGCAGGCAGCGCCCCTGGTATACTTTACGCAGGAGCAGCATTCTGAAGAAATTAATGGTTATTATCAGAGCATCGAAAATTTCGAGGAACTTTAGGTCCAAAGAGGTGTCTGCCCGGTGGTATCTTGCCACTGATCTTTCTTCTTGTTATCGGTGACCTTCTTCACGCTGCCTTGTCCGAAAGACGTGGAAGAGTTCAATGGAACATAACATCTTTTCTCAAACACCTTGACTAGTCTGATAACCATCTGTTAGCTCCACCCGATCATATAGATTTGGAAAGAGAAGCAACCGACTATTCGGACTGAAGATAAACGGCAACAAAGTTCCCAGTCTCACGGACGATAGCACTGCCCCTATTTGCATTAATTGCCATTAATCTAGGAAGCGCCGTCAGTTCTGTCAACGGTGGCATCGAACTGGATGTCGCCCGTCGCATTAGCGGATTGTGAAGAGATTACAGACACCGCTTTCAATAGAGTACTTTTGGCGTTTCCAAAATAAAAAATAGCGTTTTTATTTTTAAATTGAATATCCCTTTCTTTTATCCTTAACGTAGAAAAAAAGTAAATAATATATTAATTTTCGGAATTCATATAGGGTAGTAGTTTAAAAACATGGATTCAAAAGAGACTGCACGTTAGATATCACTGATAAAACAAAACGAATTAAAAACCAAGAATTTACTACGAACGCCCCAGAATACTCTTTTCGAGAAAGATAATGGCTTCTATAAGTTCTCCTTGGCAAATTCTAATCACCTTCTAAGATTTCGTTTGGAGACATACGGTTTATGGCGTGGGTTCATGGAGAGCATCCATGCAATGCAACTGCTTGCTGACGAGTTCTTATAGTCCTCGTAGTAATATTATTGCCCAGTGGCGAAGATAATGCTAATAGAAAATTCCTACTTATTTCAAAAGGATTTGCCGACAAATAAGTCTCTCTTCTTTAGGTGTAGTTTTTCGTTTTTATTTTCCTTTTCGACACTAATTTCCCGTCTTAAACTGCACTTGAATCACACCATAAACCATCTTCTTAAAACACTGAAATTCTGCCGCTATTTTGCTCATTGAAGAATTCTCTTTACAATGCTTTCTCACAATGAGCTCTATTATTTCGGACATAGAACGGTGGTTTTTGCCCATTTTACTTCAAAAAACTTAAGGAAGGAAACCAAATTGGAGCCCTTTTTCACGTACTTTTTCGGAATTCAATCAAATTTAGACAATATATTAGTCATTTTCCGAACAAATTTTGAGAATTTCTCTGAAAATCAAAAAGCTTTCAATTTTACATCACCAGTTATTTTCTACGAATATGAACCTCAATGAAGCTCAAATAAATCAAAATCAAAAATTTTGAAGATATTTAAAAAAATTTCCATTTTTTCCATTTTTTTTTACTATTTACGCAGAAAGGTCACCCTTAAAAACACAATTTTATCCCAAATCTTGGTTCATAATCTTTTTTAATTTTATAAAGAATCATACCTCAAAATTTCATAATGATCGATTTATTACTTTTTGAGCTAGAATTCCCCGAAATGTGAATAACGTCGTGTTCGGAAAAAAAAACCTTGTTTGAAAAATCCCCTTCCGGATATGAAAAAATTTGTCGCTCTTAATTACGAACAAAGTACAATTGCAACAAGTACAAATGGACTCGTACAAGGAACTGATGTTAACTATTTATGAATACATTATTTAAATAACGTCAAAAGATTTCGTAAGAACATAAAGCGACTACCTCTTGGGCGATGGACTCTGAGCCTGTACCCAGATAATGGCTCACGTCTGCGCCTATAAAATCTAAAGGACCACGAATTTCGCTTTTCCTATGCAATAAAAAAAGTCGATTCTGAAATCCTCCAAATGTGGTTTCCTCCCTGCTTTGTTGTGTTCGTGTGTCAAACGCCTGGTGTTTGTTGTTTTTTAAGTTTGTGTAAAACAAAACCTTATTAAAATTGGTTTACTGTCTGTCTGTCCTGTCTCAGAAACGGTTACTCCTATCGATACGAAATTCGGAAGAAAGGTGGGACCTGTGAGTAACATAGTTCATGCAGTGAGTAACATACTTCCAAGTTGAGTTTAAAGGGGGATGGATCCCCATACAGAGGGGAGCAAATTTTTTTTCACCGACTATAGTCGTTTCGGGTATCAAATGAAAGGTCTCGATTAGTAATTCTACGAAGCTGATTTGACATTGGTTGCAAAGGAGAGGAATGGGGGGAAAATGGTCAGTTACTTCAATGACCTGTTCTAGGAAAATACCCAACCCAACTATCTGAAAAGAAGTACGGTGGTCAATAAGGCGTATTTGCGCTCAATATAATTCGTAGTCATGTCGTGTTCTACGAATTATATAAAGGAGCGCTCAACATCTGCGAGCCGCTATGGTCACGCTGCTCCCAGGGCAGAGGTGAGGTAGCGTCTGACGATTTGCCTCTGCCCTGGTAAGAAACCGTAAAGCCGCCATCGCTTCACTTTTTCGCTAGATAAGTTTAAAAATAGGTACAGCATTCGGCATCTTAATCTATGCTTCGAAAAATTATCAGTCGACTCTAACATTGTTGACGTTTTCAAAACTGAATTTGAGGATTTCACTAAAAATTCCACCAAAGAACAGATGTACCACCTAAACGAAACTGGATCAAATTATAAAATATTACCCCAAAACCGTTACCTTCGATTAAGGAAAAAGCAGCACCAAGTCATAAAGTTGACAAGCAGCGCATTACTATTTTATCATAGCAGTATCTGGTCACATGAACTCCCCCTTATGTATATTGGAAAATCCAAATCTCCACGATCTTGCCTTGCAAGTGAGCTTAGAAGTGGTATTGCTGTAAGATTTTTGCTAGGGGATGTGATATGCTTAATACAACCTATGGATCAAAGCGCACTATTGGGGATTTCTTCTGCAGTTGGAGGATGGGGATTCTTCAAACAAAAGTACAACAGGCGTATTAAAATCAATAAAAATGAAACATGTATAATAGTTTATCGGTATGTAGAAATATTCGTTTTGAGAATGTAGAGAATGTATGTAGAAAGCTGGGAAAAAATTAAACCTGGCAGGACCCAAAAATCTTGGAGCAAGTTGTATGATGGCGAAGAACATTTTAAAAATGTATTACGCCTATCTAATCAAATACCAGACTGAAAATATAGACAATAATGAAGGGCTGGTTAGGATCCGATGACAAAGAACTTAAATTGACTGATGAAGAAATCGTAGCGGCTATATTGAATCCTGTCATATAGAATCAAGCAGACGACTCTGATGCCGACCATAGCGGCACTGACGGCGTAGAACGTGTTCCAGCTAATAATAGATTCAAAGCTTTAGAGGTACAATAAGAGTCCATTAGTTTTTTTACAAGAGCTTTATTAATAACAGTACTACAGTAGACCATGAAACAAAAAAAAATATTTGATTTTCTTTTCAGGCTGCATTGCGTTTTATGGAGCACTTTTCAGAGGCTTTACTATCCGGCATTCTGCTGTTACGGAGATGGCGTAATATTGCAGCCCGTAAACGTTGCGATAAAACTAGCTGGGCGCTTCAGGTATGAAAGGTTTTGTTTGCTTCTTCTGTGAGTATATTTGAGTGTAGAACTCTCCCATTTGAACGTAAATTGCAGTAATTTTACACGGTAAAGTCAAATTTGAGCTACTGTAACTTTGTTATTTGTGTGGTTTTGATCAAACTTAAGGGTAATATGCTTCATATTATATTTTACACTACTACCAACTTTTACAATTCTGGGATAAACTTAAGGGGAGTTTTACTCAATTTCCCCGAAAATATGGTAATATACTATTATTAACTTAATTTGAACAGATATCGATATGAAGAGTATTTTGAGGCCTGGACACCATGTAGAGGCAGCTCGATGATTTTTTTTCAGATTTTTCGATTGGGTAGTTTCTGAGAATGGGTCCGTTAAAGAAACACACCGCTCCTTCATCTCGCACACACCCAAACGCTAGCTTCTAAGCCAAACACCCTATCCACACGTTTGCGTTACGACGGTTTTACGAGGTTTGGCAAGTGTGTGGATGCGCAAAATCGCCTACAAGCGCTAGCAACTGAACCAAACACCCTATCCACACGTTTGTGCTAGCGACTTTTTCTTCAGGCTTTGCAAACATGAGTACCCGACATGAAGCTGGCTGATTGTGTTGTATACGAAAAATTTTGTGCTTTTCTTTAATGTGAAACTTTCATTATACGTTTTTCCATTCGCACATAGCTACAAATCAAAATACTCCACATAAGAAAGGCATAATCAATATAATCATCCTAAGCAAACAAGCGTTGTCCATTGCCGCAAGTCCGCCATCTATTAGGTTGTTGCACATGAAATTGCCGATTTGGTACTGAAATTTGAAACAACTGTAAAGCTTACAAACATTTATTTAATTAATCAAAATAGATGCCAGTCGATTCAAAACACTTCTCCCAACGAGATACAAGAGCATGTATGCCAGTTTCGTAGAAGTCCAATTTTCGGGTGTTGATAAACTCGTCGAAGGCAATTTTGATAGCCTCTTCATTCCTAAATTGTTTTTCCACCAAAAAATGATCCAAATGCTTAAAAAAGTGGTAGTCAGTTGACGAAAGGTCCGGTGAATATGGTGAATAAGGCAGTCTCATACTGGAATTCGTTCAACTTTTGAACCGTTGTTCTGAATACATGAGGTCGTGCATTGTCGTGAAGGAGTATCACACCATCTCTGTTGACTTATCTCGGCCGTTGAATACTCAATTTTTGGTGCATTTTCTCGAGTTGGGCACAGTATTTCTGTGCATTTATTGTTTCTCCAGGTGCCAAAAAAGAATAATGGATAAGTCCAACTGTAGGCAACAGTCACCATTACCTTCTTCGGATGGAGGCTCGGTTTTGGCATATGCTTCGGTGGCTCATCAGCATCTACCCATTGTGCTGATCGGCAAAAACTGTCGTATGATATCCACTTTTTCATCACATGTCACTATTCTGTGCAAAAAGGGATCGCTTCTGTTGCGCCATGTTTTGCTCCGTAAGGGCATGCAGAACGCATTTGTCGAGCTTTTTCACCTTTCCAAGTTGTTGCAAGTGCCGGCAAACTGTCGAATAGTGTACGCCCAGTTTCTCTGCAATGTCTCTCACAGACTAACGTGTCTCGGATTCGATTAGCAAACGCAGCTCGTTTTTGTCAATCGATGGTCATGGATGTCCATGTGGCTCACTTTGAAGGTTTACGTCGCCTGACCAGAATTTTTCGTGCCACCGGCGTGTGGTTCGTTCGCTTTCCGTATCAGCTCCAAATGCGCTGTTAATGTTGCTGATCGCCTCCGCTGCTTTATGACCGAGTTTGAACTCATACAGAAAAAGTATACGCTCTTGGCTCTTTTCCATCCTTTTTTCCTTTTTATTCACTGTTATCACAACGATGGTCAAAACTGAAATGACTCCTTGATTAAATGTAGGTATTCATACTTCATTATCCGACACCAAAAGGACCGACTGCTGGTGGTTTGATACAGCAAAATAGCAACTAAATCGGCCATTTCATGTGCAACAACCTAATACATTCAGTTCAGAGCCCGCATTACACCCGACCGTCAGTTGAACTGAAAGTACCATCCACATGCCCGGCATGCCGCAACATCATTAGTTCAATTATGGACGTGAAATTCTTTGAGAGGATAGTTTGAGATATTTTTATGTGTGAGCATTTATCAAAAATGTTCAGCAGCGATAAAGATGCTAATAGATTTCTCGTTCACATACCAATAATTTTTCATTCGATCAACGGCCGCTTGTAAAGACCAAACTGACAGCCCAGGGCATCCTATCCACGTTCCGGCCGCCGGTCAAATGCGGACTGTTTACACATAACTGACAGGCCAAACCGAACATGCAGCGGAGGGAAACTTTCAGAACGATTGAAAAGAAGACGCATTTTATCGTGTTTATTGTCGTATTTTGAGGACAAGAACCGTTATATTTTGCTTATTTATTAAAGGTTAACAAAAAATAAACAATATTTTTTCAATTAGGTTGAATATATTGTCTTTTAGTAGCAGTGTTAGGTATAAATCTGTCATTTATCAAAAAAATTGTTCAAAATAGTGACCAATAATGCATTCAAATGCAACTTGAAGATTTTTGCAGAATATGTAACGGTAAATTTTAATACTATGCCAATGTTATTCAAGTGGAATAGTCAAATTCATTTTGAAAATGTTTGGCACATAAAAAAAACAAAAGGAATATGAGCTCGAAGACGTACTTAGATCGAAATTTTAAGCAAAAGTAATTCGATTGAATAAATCGTCAAAACCATCGATGTCTCAAAGTGTGCTGTGAATACAACCTTGAAGGGGCATACTGACTTAAAGTCATATCTTGATCGAAAACATGCTGGGTGGCCAAAAACGATATCAGAATCTGAAGTTCCATGTATTTAATAGTTATCTCAACAAAATCGCTTGAAAACCGCGTCGGAAATTCGAAGAGAATGGAACAATACGTTGACCAACAAAATTTCAACAATTACGGTCAAAGATTGGTTAGAAACAAGGCGGAACCCGAAGCTCTGCGCTTCAGATGTGAAAGGTTTAGTTGATTTTTTATGCAAGAATATTTAGTTACAGGACGGTTCTATTTAAACATACATCCAATACGATGTGGTACTGGCATTTTATCTCTTAGATACTAGTAATATGACGGAAAATAAGTAAATTTGACCTATTATAACTTTGTTAATCTTCCCATTAGTATGATGCATCACATGAAAACATATATTATTGCAAAATTTTACCGATGGAACATAAATTTAAGAAGGTTCGCAGATATATTGTTATATAACTATTATTAACTTTGATGAGAAAATATGGCAGTATTTTAGCAGATATCGGTATGGAGGGTATTTCGGAACCTTAACGTCAGGCATTATCAAGTGTTTTTTTTTCAGATTTTTCTGGTAGACAGTTTCTGATAATGGCCCGTTAATTTAATACCCCTCTCACTCTCCCATAACACCATCCTAAATAGGTTAAAATTGCGAATTATTAGAAGTGAGCAAAAACGTTGTACACTATAAGGCAAAAGATTGTTGCAAGAAGAAGAAGAAAACTGAATTCTGTAGATGTAAGTTCGTCTTTAAATACTCCAACACCAGTTTGTAAAAGTGCAGGCCAAATAGTAAGTAAATCGGCAGAGCAACTTATCCTAAATTCCGTTAAGCTTAGAGCCAAGTTGGAAGCTGGCAGCTGGGCAGCGAAATATTCTTACGTATATTGCTAAACTCCAAGATATACAGAAGTATATCAAAGACATAAATATTGTGCTTATCCTAAAAAACAAACACTGCGTATTACCGCATACTTATAATTGATCAAGCGCACCTTCTGGCATTTCAAATTTACTCCACGCTGGTACTAATGTACACACATATCTATCTTATTGGGCGCTTCCCGCAGACTTTATTAGCACATGTATATATGTACATAGACATGTTTGCCTCGAGTAATCGATATTGATACACAAATAACTAAAAAAAGCTATAAAAGGAAAATTAAAAAGCGATAAAAGAAAACCTAAAATGTCTCCATCGACACGGCCGTTCATTTAAGTTCACTTTATATGAGAACGACGTCATACGCGTCTTAAAGTGCCATAAATTTAAGTGAAATGGAAAACATTAACCTTCTAAAACTTTGTCCTTAATAATTGGATTGCGTTCAAACTTTTCAAAAATATGCCATATATTATCCCTTACGATGTTGTCCGGTTTCCGGGTAAATTTCTAAAATATGGTAATATGCCATTATTAACTTGATCCGAATAGGATGTATTTTGAGGTCTAGATTTCGTAGCCAAATCCGGAATTTTCCAAATCAACTCAGATTCTTTCAAACCAATTTCAGAAATTTCCAAATCAACTACAATTCACATTTTTATTACTATTATTCTATCAAGTTTTATACAAAGTTTTTACCACTGGATAAGGTGGGATTCTTTTAAAAAAATCTGGGCTGCCCATGTATTTTCTATCATCATTTGCTTTACTGAACCGGCCTGAGAATATAATGGCCCAAAGGTGTCCTCTAGGGCGGTACTTACCCGTCTGAAAATAATAGCCACGCCACATCTTAAACTTCTTAATACTTAGGAAGTTTTCTCTGCTGTCAATGGACATTAATGAGGTTCTATAGAAAACGGCGGAGTTAGTTCCAGTCAGTAGTCTTTAATATCCAGAGATTGAGGGAATTATATTTTCTCCCAGACCTAATATCATGGTCCATTAAAGCAAATAATGATAGTAAATTGGTGACCCGCCCACATTCTTTTCAAAGAGCCCCAGCTCTATTCTAATCCAGTGGTAAAAAATTGGTATAAAACTTGATAGAAGGATATTGAAAACAATAAGTTTGAAAAAATGTGAATTGATTTTGAAAATTCTGAATCAGACTTGCAAAACCTATGCATGCATCATCATGATTTTTTCCGGATTTTCGGTTGGATAGGTTCTGAGAATGAGACCTGATTTGGGGCTTACAATTTGAGTTTCAAAATGTCCTAACCAAGCCCTTTCATTTAATACCCCATATGACCATATTCCACGAGAAAAATTATTGTGCACCGCCTCAACTCAACACAAAGTGGGATAGATTACACTTTCTCACCAAAGATTGTGACAAATGGGTCAGACGTTTCCGAGTAAGTCGGGTGTGACAGACAGACATTGAATCGATTTTTTGGTTGTTTTACACTAAACTTTAAAAGAAGCCTTTACTATCGGAAAAATATAGGACACCATCTAGGGTTTGTCAAAAAGTGTGTATCGTGGACAGTTGATTATTGCAGTCGCATAGTTTCGTCAGATGAAACAAAAGCAGATACTGTATATATATAAATTGTCAAAATTTAGATGTTTGTCCCAAAAGATTGCTTAAAACAAGATCTATACATATACATATAAATAATTATGTTACTTAAGTTTTTGGAAAAGTACAAATTTATTATACTACTGAGACAGTTTTGCCCCTAACTATGTATGTCTCTAGAAATTGAAATTGTCACACAAATAACCGAAAAAACTACCATAAGATGTTCCCATGCAGCCCCCGTAGATATGCTGACTTATAATCCCAGACGGCTTACTTTGATAAATTAATTTGAATCCTCTTCAAGTTAGCTTCAGGCTGGATACGAATAGAGCTGGGATTTTTTAAAAAAACCTGAAATGCCTATAAATTTTCCATCATCATTTGTTATAATGAACCATTGTATTCGGGTTGGAAATATAATGATGAAATGGCGCCCTCTGAAAGTAATAAGCGACAATTTAAACTTCTTCATACTAGAGAAGCCCTCTAGATTGTTAGTGGACATTAATTAGGTTCTACACAAAACGGCGGAATTAATGCCGGTCACAAGTAGACTTGAGGTCATGAAAAAAGCAGCAAGGATTGATGAGATTCCATTTTTTCCCAGACCAAGTGACACAAGCCATTAAACCCCCCATTCCTACGAAACAGTCAACTTTTACTGTAATTTTGTAGATAATTAGTTTGTACATATGTCAAATTTTGCTTTTCTACAATGAATTTAAGGCGGGTTTTTGACTATTTTTAGCGATATACAACTATTAGTTTTTAGGGAATATTTCGAGGCCGAGATTTTATAAAGGCGCATCTTCATGAATTTCTCATAATTTTCTGACGACGTTGTTAAATTTTTTTTACCTAAAGCAATAGATATGGACAGTTAGGCTAACTTTAAAAAGAACCCTCTATTTGCTACCCCACGGGACCATATTCTCTCTCTCTACTTTAAAATGTATGGAGTGCCCCCTTTAACGTAACACAGAATCATGTCACTTATAAAAGGACTAGCAAGCTACACACTCTCACTCAAACACAAGCTTTTTCGTGACAATTGGTTCAGCCGTTCCTGAGTAAATCGAGTGTGATAGACAAACAGACGGACAGACCGACAGACATACATTGAATCAATTTTAAGATTTTGTTTTATATAAAAGCCTAAGAAAAGAACTGGTCCTCCAATATCAATATATGAGAAATAAAAAAAAAATGCAGCATTATTGAAAAAAATGTCTTTTTAGTTTTCGAACTACCATAAATATGACTAAATGCCAGATAGAGATAGATGTACTGGTTGTTGAGGGCGAATTCCCAGCTCACCATCAATATCATTATTAATTTATAAACAGATATTGACACCCATACAGACGGATGGCAAGGAAACAAACTTGAAGATTATTTAAATTTTTCAAAACAAAGTGCTTAAAGGTATATAATTTCTAGCGAATTTCGTATGAACACGGGTAACCGGTTCTGAGGTAAAAGGTGTGACAGACAAACAGACAGATGGACACACAAGAAGATAGTGAACCGATTTTAATGAAGTATTTTTACACAAAACCTTAAAAAAAGCAAGACATGTGATCAAAACTCCCAATATTCACAATTATATGTACTTGGCGCAGATGGAAAGATTGAAGGATGATTTGCAAAGGGGAAGGATCCAGCAATATTAATAATAACGAAAGTGACAGTCAAATTGTTATTCTAGTGAAAAAAAACAATTCATGCATATTTACATAAAGCCAACGGCCACGTCCGATGTTCAGTTTAAAATATCTTAAAATAATTATCGTTCCGATGCTTGTAGTTCTTCTAAATAAAAATAAAACTAGGTAGCTTCCTCCTACTACAATATATTTTAATAGTTAGTAAATACGTATTTCGAAAGCTACTTACTTTCTTCCTCAGTACTTAAGCTACCTTAAGGTAGCTTACTTAAGCTAATACGGATTGAATTTATTGTCTTCTACGAAAGCAAAGGACAGCGGTTTCTGTTCCTTTTCACTATAAATATAGTTACTGTTCGAAATAGGAAAGGAAGTAGGTTGTTTGATTCGAAGAAAAAAGACAGATTATTCATCGTAAATATATTTTACAATAAAGCGTTTCAATGCGTTTTGAAAACTGAATACCCGACTTTAATTCGACTGAGCCTTCAAAATAAAAGTATAGTTTATGGTTGAAAGGGGAAAATGAAAAACGCAATATTCAAATGGACAATATGTGAAAATGCAAAAATGCCTGTATTGTCATTTCTGCGTTCAAAATCTACATATGTTAAAATTTCGGGCACAATTCATTCCGACATACAGCCTTTGCCAAATACAAAACTTTGAACTTCTAGAACTTTGTTAACAATGGTTGCATTTTATCTAAACTTTCCGAAATTGTGTATTATATTATTACTTATGATAGTACCTCTAGGATGAACTTAAAAAGAGTTTTCAGAAAAATTTGTAAAATATAGTAATATGCCATTGTTTACTTTATTTGAGCAGATACCGAAACGGACTGTATTTAAAGCCTAGATTTTGTTCAGAGAGTCATATAGGGCCACTTGCTATATGTAAAAGGATTCACAGACCACATTAGCTCACCAAATTTCATGACAATAGCCTCAGCCGTTTCCGAATAAATCGAGTGTGACAGACAGACAGACACACATTGAATCGATACTAATACGATTTTGTTTCACACAAAACCTTAAAAACATGATTAGTACAATAGTAAGGACCTAGAGCAAAAGAGAACGCGTTTTTCAATTTCTCGCCGAAGAAGTATTATCAATTTTTATTTGCTATTCTTAGTTTAAACACGCTTTGCAAATCCAATTGTTTTGTTTTAAATAATGGCCAAAATGAGTGAGCCTTCAATGAGAAAATGAATAAAAATACAATTAGATGGAGGTGTGAAGTCGCAAGCTGGGATTTCGCATTTTGCAATTCAGACTGCTATTGAAGTTTTAATAACCGGCTGCTACAATTATAGACCAAAAATACTGCACAAAATGCCAGGAAAGGAAACGTACCCGCGAGTCTATTAAAGATCGTAGAAAACATCGTGAGCATCCTGCGGATTTGTTGGAAAAAGTTGGAAAAGTTATTAGTGCTTGTACTGCACGAAGTAGATTTGTGGAACCGAATCTTCAGGCCAGAGAGATGCCGTGGCTTTTGGAGAAAAACAAAAAGAATCACTTGGAATAAGCTCGACGTAATATTAGGGCTTGCTCATAAATCTTTTATCTATTCTACTAGTGGCATCGGTAAAATATTAGATTGTGACGGTCGAATGAATAGTGGAAAATATATAAATGTATTAGAAACTACCTTTATGCCTCCACTAACGCGCATTTTTGATAATAATAACTTGAATGAGATCAAATTCCAACAATGCTCTTAATGACAAATCAGCCACCATAATGCGTTGCTTTAGAGAGGATAGCATAGCCTTTCTAGACTGGCCGGTCCAGTCTTCAGATTCAAATCCCATAAAAAACCTTTGGAATATTCTAAACCACAAAGTAAGGGAGAATAATATTCCGTCTGAAATAGTGTTTAAAAATATTTTAATTCAAAAATAGATACAGAATTATAAAACGAACAAGATCAAGATCGGGGGAAAATTTACGACGAAGCAAATTTCGCAATAAGTATAGAATTACAATGACAAACTTTTCCGGAATGTATGGGCCTAAGCATTGCGGAGGAATATTGTGAATGGTTGGGGCCACTGTATGGTTTGAAGAAGGTAGGAAAAATTTATAATCAGAAACTATACAACACTTCAACCGAAATAAACTTTAATCGGATAGCATCTGACTCGTCACAAAAAGGAAAAAACTAAATGGACTTTGTCTCACTGAGATGAGGGGTACTACCCTTCACCTCTCACTTCAACCGAAATAAACTTTAATCGGATAGCATCTGACTCGTCACAAAAAGGAAAAAACTAAATGGACTTTGTCTCACTGAGATGAGGGGTACTACCCTCCACCTCTCCGAAGAAGTGAAATATCTGGGAGTCACTCTAGATAAAAAAAACTTCTTTAGAACAAACATGTAGAGGTAAAGATGAAACGAGCTCTCACAACTTATGGGCTGTGCAGACGGACCTTTGCCTCGACATGGGGACTCAGGCCTCATGTGGTAATGTGGATATACGTTGCCATCGTTAGGCCGATGTTCCCTGGGTATCCCTAGCACTGCAAAGAACTGTGTGTCTGGGTATCACTGGTGCCATGAGCACGACATCCGGCGCAGCTCTGAATGCACTACTCAATTTGCAGCCCCTGGATATATTTATTCAAAGCACTGCAGTGAGAGCAGCTCATAGGCTAATTCGATTAGATCTATGGGAAAACAACGAATGTGGGGGGCACAAAGCATTGGAAGAGTTACTGGGAGGACTGAATCCAGTTCTTACAATGCCTTCCGATTCTCGTGTTCCCATACATCTGTTTAGTAGAAGATATGTAGTTACCCTGAAGCGTAGAGAGGACTGGGAAGACCCAGAGGAATGGGTGGCGGGATATACGGAAGTCTTTTACACCGATAAATCAAAAACAGAAGAGGGTTCTGGAGCCGGAGTCTACCTCTCGAATAAAAACGAGAAGTGGGCTTTTCTTTTGGGACAATGTGCAACGGTTTTTCAAGCCGAAGTTTATGCGATCCTAAGGGTGGCAAACTGGCTGATTGACGAGCGGTTGAAGGGCAGGCGCATCGCAATCTACAGTGACAGTCAAGCTGCACTGAGGGCATTGAGCAGCCCTTTGATCACCTCGAAAATCGTTCAGGAATGCAGAAACCGTTTGAACTCTATGTCTCGATTCAATACGGTGGAACTACTTTGGGTACCTGGTCACTGTGGCGTAGAGGGAAATGAAATCTCGGATGCTTTAGCAAAAGAGGGGTCAATCTCTAATATGCCGGGACCGGAACCAGCAATTGGAGTATCAGTAGCCTTGGCTAAGTCTGCTTTCAAAAACTGGGGACAAGCTTCCCACAATGGCAGGTGGCAGAGTCTAAATGCTGCTCGACACACCACGAGTACAATGGGCCAACATGGCCTGAGTGCTCAGAAGCTGTAGCTTCTCCCCCACAACGCACACACACAAACATCTAACTCGTGTTTATGTGAATGAGAACTCGAAGAAAATCATTTGCGAAGAAAAATTGTCCGAGTTATATTGATTTTCACTTAAGGGGTTATTCTATTGTTAAAACATTCTTCCCACAAGTCTTTTCTTTTAACATATTTTGATACATAATACGTTGAAGAGTAACTATTAAGTTGATGTCTATTTTCATTTGAACTCTATAAGCACATTTCGAACAGTTTCCATAAATTAGGTATCATAATAAAGGCTTTTTCTCAAAACATTTGTTTCTGATGCGCGGAGTAGCGCAGAACCACTAATTCATCTTTTTCCATACTTATGGCAAAAATAAGTATTGCACGCACGTAAAATTAGACAAATACATTAAATTTGGGAGTACTTTTCCAATGAGAAGCACGGCAAAAATCGATTACGCTATATTCAAAGGTTTGACAAACTGCTGAAATTCAAAATGTATGACTAAATGCAGGTGAGAGGTAGATTTACGTTAGAAATAAAGAAATATTTTTATTGAATTCATTACAGTTCACTTGGAAAGCTTGGGTACTATCTCGTGCGTTTCTATCTCATCAATATCTCGATACTGCAGGCCCCATCTAAATTTTTCTTTTTGACATGAAAGTTTCATCATAAGGATTCAACAGAAGAGTTTGCAGGGGGTTTATTTACTTTTATTATTTCTTTTTTTTTTTTTAATATTTAAATTTATTTTTATTTTTAAATGGCATACGGTTTTACGCGTTTAACACTATAATAACCCTTTAAAAATTTAAAATCACATCTCCATGTACATACTTCTATCTTCTTTTTCTTCAGCCTTTGTCCCGTTCACAAGCGGGGTCGGCTCGTCGTGATCGGTTTCGCCATTTGGCTCTATCGAATGCCTGATCTGGGTGCAATCTCGAGGCTTTCAAATCGCCATCTAGCGTATCAAGCCACCGTTGTTTAGATTTGCCTTTTGGTCGTTTACCATCGACTTCGATGTTCAGACCTATCTTGGCAAGTAAATTCTCGTTGGCACGATCGATACAATCCCATAACGATCGCGGATATCCTCATTTCGGATGTGATCTAAACGTGTGACGCTACTAGTCCAACGTAGTATCTTCGTCTCCATTACCGCAAGACGCTGTTCATTGTCCTTTATAGTCGGCCAACACTCAGAACCATAGAGAGCGACTGGATGGACGATATTGCGGTAAATTTTAGATTTGAGATGTTCGTTGATACGTCGATCACAAAGAACACCAGTTGTGGAACGCCACTTCATCCAGGTTGCGTTAATGCGTGAAGCAATTTCATAAGATACTCTCTACTATCTTGCTAGGCCGGGTAGCCCCATACGCCCAGAACATCATTGGCCCATACCAAAGAGGCTTCACGCCAGGCAAATCAGCAACAGATCAAATTTTCTCTCTCTGCGGCAAGCGATGGAAAAACTGTTGGAATATGGACAACAGTTGCACCATCTGTTTATCGACTTTAAAGCCGCCTATGATAGCATAGCCAGGGTAAAACTGTACAAGGCCATGAGAGAATCCGGTATCCCGACGAAATTAATAAGGCTGACTAGGCTGACCCTGACCAATGTGC
Organism: Hermetia illucens; assembly: GCF_905115235.1. Lineage (NCBI taxonomy): Eukaryota > Metazoa > Arthropoda > Insecta > Diptera > Stratiomyidae > Hermetia > Hermetia illucens. Next base: position 80,423,122 of record NC_051852.1, on the reverse strand, counting down.
GAGGCCAGATAAAAGCAGCAGGATCACTCTCAAGAACATTCGACATCAACAACGGTCTACGACAAGAGGATGTCCTATCATGCGTCCTCTTTAACCTGGCCCTCGAGAAAGTGATCCGTGATGCTGAGGTAAATGCAAGAGGTACGATCCTCTTCAAGTCCACCCAACTACTGGCCTATGCTGACGATATCGACATCATGGGAAGAACCGCCCGAGATGTACAAACTGCCTTCATCCACATCGAGCAGGCGGCGCGAGATCTTGGGCTGCACATCAATGAAGGCAAGACAAAATATATGGTGGCACCGTCAGCACCGAAGACAAATCAACCAACATCAAACCGCACTGGTCAAACAGGAAGAATAAGGATAGGAGAATACAACTTTGAGACCGTTGACAATTTTTCCTATCTAGGGTCGAAAATCACAACCGATAACAGCTACGATGATGAAATCCGCGCACGGTTGTTGTCAGCCAACAGAGCCTATTTCAGCTTACAAAAACTGTTCCGCTCGAAACGTCTCACCATAGGGTCAAAGCTCTTACTGTACAAGACAATGATCTAGCCAGTCCTCATGTATTCCTCGGAAACTTGGGTTCTTAGCAAGAAAAATTGCGAAATCTTGGCCGCATTCGAGAGAAGAATCCTCCGAAGAATTTTTGGCCCCCTACATGAGGATGGACGATTCCGTAGCCTACACAATGACGAAATCTATGAGCGATACTATGACCGTCCGTTTGTGGATAAAATCCGGCTCAATAGGTTACGGTGGGAGGGTCACTTAATCCGTATGGATGAGGATGATCCCACCCAGAAAGTCTATAAGGGCAATATCTATGGTAGAAAAAGAAGACGAGGCAGACCCTGCCTAAGGTGGAGCGATGGCGTAGGTCAGGACGCCAGACAGCTTTTAGGAATATCGAATGGGTGGACCTCAGCGCAAAACCGGGATGTCTGGAGTTCCTTATTAAGGCAGGCCTAGACCGGATATCGGTTGTTGCGCCGTTGATGATGAATTTCATAACGCAGGTCTCCATTGGCTGATAGTGTTGACCCGAGGTATTTAAATCGCTCAGTTCTGGGCAGATCACTACCACTGACAGTGATTGTGCCTGTTTCATGGGGATCGGTCGTCAAAAATTCAGTTTTGTTTAAATTCAATCTGAGACCGTGTTGCATGAGGCGATTATTCCATTTTTGAACAAGTTGCTCGAAATCATTTTTGCTATCAGATGCTAGGAAAACATCATCTGCATAAAGCAGTGTGTAGGGCACTGGACGTTGGATATCCCGTGTGACGGTGTCCATAACAAGAACAAAGAGGAGTGGTGAGAGGGCGCTTCCTTGATGAATACCAACAGAGACACGAAGCGGTTTTGATACACCCGCCATACTTCGAACTTTACTTTTCGGGTCGTGGTAGAGCAATTGAACACAGCGCACGAGTTCTTCTGGCTCGAAGTGTTGTAAAGCATACCAGATGAGTTCCTGTGGTACACGGTCACACGCTTTCTCTAGATCCAGAAAGGCAATGTAAAGAGGGCGATGCTTCTCACGGTGTTTCTCTATGAGTAACCGCGCAGCGTGTATTGCGTCCATAGTTCCGCAGATCTTGACAAATCCGGCTTGATTCACGTTTATTTCAACGATTTCGCGAATACGGTTGTCAAGAATGCGTTCAAAAATCTTCATGGTATGGGAAAGTAACCGGATCGGACGGTAATTTGAACATTCTGCTGGACTACCTTTCTTTTTCCATATTGGAACAATGGTGCTTTCTTGCCAGTCAGATGGTGTTCTTCCTTCCTGAATAACCCGGCTAAAGAATTCACTGAGCCACAGTGTTGGGTCCCAGCTCTTCGCTTTCCAGAGCTCAGATGGGATGTCGTCAGGTCCTGTTGCTTTCCCCGATTTCATTTGTTTTATTGCCTCCTCGACTTCAGTTGCGCTGACTGGTGGAACTGCTCCAAATGTCGGCAATGATTATGGAAGTGGAGGATGAGCAAATTCTTCATGTACGTACTTGTATATGTATGTATAATCCCTAAATTATTTTTGTCTCAGTGGCTTGTTTCTGTCTTTAGTTAAGCAAATTTTCTTGTCGGTGTAAAGAATATTGTACTCCACCCATTAGGCATTGATAAGATTATTTACAAATTAGCGATTAATTGATTTCTTCTCTATTAGGTATTTCTATTATAGCGTCAGCATCATCATCCTCATCGTCATTCATGTTTCTTGCAATTTCGCGAACGCTTCCAGGGCACCATCGTCAATCAGGATCGGGACACGGTCCAGTACCCTTGGAAGAAAAGGTAGCGACAAATAGTCGTCGTCATCCCACTCAAATTCCTCAAAAACTTTAAAGCAATTGGTGTTCTTGGTAGACGTGACACCTTGAATGCAGATTGAAATTTATTTGATTTTCCAAAAGTTACAGAACTTGCTTAAATCTACTCGTACATTTCTGGTAATGCATTTGGAAGTTCTGATGATTCCCACGACTCTTGACTGAATATTACTCATCTTGTCCTCATCGATCAACCAACTTGTAAAAAGTGATCCTGTCATCCATGACTGCTTGTTTGCCGTATAATCGACGGGTAGGTCATTTATTCGTCGAAAACAATGAGATGTGTTACTTCTATTATTAAAGACTTCAACTTGTTTGACCCAGCCACGTTAGCTCTAATCAGGTTTCTTTTCTATGCTTACTGTTAAAACAACTCCTTTTAGCACTAAAGTGCCGTTTGATAAGCAAAGTTGATAAAAATTATATTTTTTTTTGTTTTTGGCAGAGTTTTTCATTAAACAAAGTTTTTTGTTCATCTTTGTGAGAAACTTTCTACGCATATATGGTATTTGCATTTGTATATGGCTAAAAACCCAAAATATTCCCTGATATATTTTTAAATATTATGTTCACCCTAAACAAACAAACATTGTCTATTACCGAATACTCTATTATATATGCCCGTATATAAATTGATCGTGCACATATTTTCATACATATGACATATACAGTATGTATATTGAATATCGCTGGTTTAATCTACAAATATATCTATCTCAGTTAGGCACTATCCCAAAACTTCATTAGCATATACATATAAATACATACATATGTTTTTCTCCTTCCTTCTTGTTAATAATAGCTGGATTTCCCTCAAACTTTGCAAAGTTATACCTTATGTCATTTTTTATATCACTACCAAGTTTTGCACTTTTAGCATGAACTTAAAGGGGGGTTTCCGGCTAAATTTCTAAAATATGGTAATATAATATTATTAACTTAATTTGTGCAGATGTCGGAACGAGGCGTATTCTGAGGCCTAGTTTTTTTTCAGATTTTTCGGTTGGATATATTCTGAGAAAATCACAAACGATAACAGATATGATGATGAAATCGGCGCACGATTGTTGACTGCCAACATAATCTATTTCAGCTTACAAAAACTGTTTAGCTCGAAAACGTCTCACCATAGGGTCAAAGCTCTTACTGTACAAGACTAAGATCTTGCTCGTCCTTATGTATTCCTCGGAAACCTCGGTTCTTAGCAAAAAAATGCGAACTAGTGGTCGCGTTAGTGAGAAGAATCCTTCGAAGAATTTTTGGTCCCCTACATGAGGATGGACGATTCCGTAGTCTATATAACGACGAAATCTATGAGGGTGGGCGAGTCACTTAATCCGTATGGATGAAGATGATCTAGTCCAGAAAGTCTATAAGAGGCAAACTCTGTCTGAGATGGAGCGACGGTTTAGATCAGGACGCCAGATGGTCTTTAAGGATGTCGAATTGGGGGACTTCGGCCCAAAACCGGAGTATCTGAAGTTCCTTATTAAAGCAGATCTAGGTTGGATACCGGTTGTTGGGCCGCCGATGATGCTGATGACACCCAATTTCGAAAAGTGCTAATCGATTCCATATTTTCACATACCGTAAAAAAATTGCACCTTCTTTCGCATGTATGGAGAGCCCCTCTTAATTCAACAAAAAATGGCGTGTATTGTTATATGTAAGGGGATTCACAGACCACAAGTTTAACCAGACAAACATTGATTCTAATGAGGTTTCGTTTCACACAAAACCCTAAAAAGATAACAAGAAAACAAATAAATCATAATTTTTTTATGTTTTTTTTTTTTTTTAATTTGACCTAATTAAAATATAAATAGACATAGGGTTTGACTTTATTAGCTGGCAACTAAAAAGCTACCATTTAAACAAACATCTTTTAACTAGGTCAACCTTCTATCCAATGCGTCCGTAGCAGAGCGGAAACGTTATCAGGAGAAATTTTAAATAAAACTATAAACTAGTACTTTTGGAACTACTCTCGGGGACCTCCATCAATTTTCCTATTCCACTGCAAACGCGTTACACGACACCGGTCTCACACGGTAAAAAAGCCCTGGGATTCACTCGAAATTGTGGCTAATGATCGTTCGTCGGGTGTATAGGGGAATCAACTGGAAGCCTTTAAGTCAATGTACTTTCAACTGCAACAAATCCTATAAGATTGAAACCTAATACCAGCTCAATAGAAAATTTTTAACATCTTCAAAATCTCCGAAAAAAAATGCAAATTTGTTGTAGAGCTTAAGTAACAGCTCGATAGGCTAATTGCGAAAGTTAAACGTGTGTACTATAAACAGCAGCTTTTTATGTGCCCGATTGTCGGCCATAATCACAATTTGATTTGGAAAAGCGACCACTTCATGAAGCTTACAAAAGGAAGGAAGGAAAGAGAAGGGTTTTTCTACTGTGAAAGTGTGGTGAAATGTTTCTTTTTTAACCTAGTATAAGTTTGTTAGTAACAGTTCGAGTTTCATCAAATTTGCTCTATGATGGAGCCTACATTGTTGCAAAATCTGTTGATTCTAGAACAGGTATCGGTATGGGGGTATTTTGAAGACTAGGCACCATAAAGTGGCAGCCTCTTGACTTTTTTCAGATTTTTCGGTTGGGTAGTTTCTGAGAATGGGTCCGTTAAAGAAATGATCACTTTCAACCCCCGCACTCCCCACCTTTCCAACAAATGTCAAAACTCAGTCTGGCTTCGAAGAGTACTAACCGAGACCTTTAATTTGATATCCCACACGACTATATTTGATGAAAAAAAATGTACACTCCCTTTTGTATGTATGGGGACCCCCTTAAATTCGACGTAAAAGGATGTAACTCACTGTATATGTGAGCGTTTACAGTTCCCACATTTCTACCAAATTTGGTGTCAATCACTATAACCGTCTCCGAGAAAAATGCATGTGACGGACAGACAGACAGCAAGCCGATTTTAATAAGGTTTTGTGTTTACAGAAAACCTTACAAAATGACTACCCTAGATGGGCTAGGCAGCCTCTAGTGTATTGCCTCTGCCCTAGATGAAACCGTATTCGTCTGAAACACAGTTAGGCAGTAGAGATGAGAATGGTCAACTAGGGCCTATCCTATTTATTTAAACGTAACTTCCTCCACTTCTGTATAAAGAATACTTTCAACGATTGGTCTGGTCCAATCCATCCTTTTGTACCTTGCTATAATAGTTCCCATCAATTAATAAAAATTGTGCATTTGAATAAGTATTTTATGTTATGAAACTGATTCAATTATTATGATTTGAAGTAATCTAGGAACTTTTATGAAAAAATACCATATTTGACTTAAATCATGATTTTTATAAAAAGATACCTTGATATAAATCATTTAAAACAAATGTTTGTCAATCTTCTCTGTTGGTAAGCACTTGAAAAAAGACTTCTTTCGTTTATATCTTCAGCAGTCGAATTATAGGCTAATATTGAAGGAGAACCTTTAAGCCAATCATCTACCGCTTCTTGATTGCAACACTTCCTCCAAATACTACTACTTTTGAATCGCTGTAACTAACCTTCCCGAGCTCTGAAAGCAGGACAACTCAAGATTTTTGCAAATTCTAGGGCATTTCAATATCGGTACGCTTGTGGGGCGATTGCTGTTGCCTTTCACTAAGCTGAACCATTCGAAAACTCTTGCTTGCATGCTCTATTCCTTTTAACACTTCCACTAGAACTAGCAGTTCCAAAATGTTTACCCTCATCTGCAAAATGAGAGATGAAGTACCAAGAGGAATTTGCAATTTAACAATAGATTTTTTCAGCATCCTTCTCAAAAACGGACGTATTTTTGCAGAAATAACCAAAGCAAATGACGAATAACTTAAATGGAGTTCATGTATTTATGTATTCCACATAAAACCACTCAAAATATACACTTTATGCATATATTCCGAGGCCCTGGGGTGAAAATCATGACCAAAACTGTTTTTTGAAATTTCTATGTCGAAATTATTACCCTGATTTGACTCAGGTACTCATTCACAGCTGTGTACCCGATCTTCCGTATGACAGGCTTGTACTCTAACCACTCAGCTATCCGGACGCTAGCTATGAATATACCAACCAGAATTTGTCAGAATTTGACATGGATGTGAATTATATTGAAGACGAAAACCCAACTAAGTCGGTCGAAGCAAAGCTATTTTTTGTCTTAGAACTGAGAGTCCTGTCTCTTCGTCCTCCCTGTTTGCACCTTGTCGACAGCGAATATATAACACTGTCCGTTTGAAATAATAAAAAACTTGTTTTTTTCTTATTCGCTAGTGTTGATATTTTTATTTTGGCAAATCCCGATATTTCGGGAACCATTTGTTCCCTTCATCAGTGCTAACAAGGACTTGTTGGCAAGTGGTTCCCGAATTATCGGTATTTGCCAAAATAAAAATATCAACACTAGCGAATAAGAAAAAACAAGTTTTTATTATTTCAACTAATTAATCGCTGGAAACACCGCACAATTACACTCAGATAAACACTGTCCGTTGTTTCCGAGGAAAGGTTGTACATCAGAGTCTCACCGGCAGAATTCAATCTGGGACGGGTAATAAACGAATTGGATAATGCCTTTTAAGGCGCAATTCATTTATCGAAGGATGGATGTATACCACTGTCCCAATATGGACAAAAAAAGGTAGTCCTGGATGAAGTGGCGTTCCACAACTGGTGTTTTTTGTGATCGAAGTATCAACGAACGTCCCAAATCGAAAATTTACCGCAATGTTGTCCGTCCTGTCGCTCTCTATAGTTCTGAGTGTTAGCCAAAATAAAAGACAATCAACGGCGTCTTGCGGTAATGGAGACGAAGATGTTACGTTGGACTAGTGGCGTGACGTTTTGATCATATCCGAAATGAAGATATCCGCGATCGTTATGAGGTTGCACCGATCGTGGAAAAGTTGCGTGAGAGGCGTCTTCGATGGTATGGTCATGCAATTCGTGCTAACGAGAATTCACTTGCCAAGATTGGTTTGAACATCGAAGTTGAACAAGTGAAACAACAGTGACTTGATAAGCTGGATGGGGATTTAAAAGCCTCGAGATTGCACCCAGATCAGACATTCAATAGAGTCAAATGGCAACACCCCGCTTGTGAACGGAACAAAGGCTGAAAAAAAAGATGTGTATGAGGTGAGGAAGAAGCAAAGACCTGAGCACTCAGACCTTAGTGGCCCATTGTGGATTGTGTGGATAGGATAGTGTCATAATATAGATCAACGCATTTTATAATCTGACATTCCAACCAATCCATTGGAAAAAAACATAACAATTACATCAAATTCAAGAACCAACCCAGATTTAGTTATTTTCATTTTTACAATATATTCAATATCAAAAAGCATTAACAGGACAAAATCCGCGGCTGATTTTTAGTATCCCACCAAGACTATTTCAAGTTACAAAAACGATTTCGCTCGAAACGTCTCATCATAGGATCCAAACCCTTATTGTAAAAGACAATGATCTTGCCAGTCCCAGTATTTTTTGGATACTTAAATTCTTAGAAAGAAAAATTTTTCCGCGTTCAAGAGAAGAATACTCCGAAGAATTTCTGACCTCCTACAGGACGGACGATTCCGTAGCGTATTTAACTAGATATTTAACGATGAAATTTATTAACGATAAAATAGGAACGTCAGGGGTCACTTAATCCGTATAATAACAATAATCGATGGCGCAACGATTCATATTGGATCAGGGCTTTGAAGTTTGTTAGAGCACTTCATTCAAGACCGTAACGGTACACTACAGTACACTGTAGGAAGCAATGTGGTCAGTATTGCGCTCGTTTGAACCGCGACCTTCCGCATCGGCAGCCCAGCGCTCTAACCACTTGAGCCATCCGGAAACATTCGTATGGGTGAGGATGATTCAGCTCGGAAAGCCTATAAGGGCAATAGCTATTGTAGAAATAGAAGACCTGATGCATCATATGGAGCAATAGCGTAAGCCGGGTCGCCAGAAGGGGCAAAACCAGGACTTCTGAGTTCCTCACTAAAGAGTGACAAGACAGGGCGCGGGTTGGTGGGCCATTGGCGAACATGTTTTCTCTGAAGTCTTAACAACAAACTCTAAGTTAAATTTGCACTTCCATAACTTCTCCACCATCTACACTCGCTGCCATTGACTGATTTCCTTTTTTGCTCCCGAAGCATATTCCATTAAAACCAGGGAATATATGGGTATTCATTTCAAAGCTGATTTTAAGGAAGCTTTCCAGGGTGACTCATGAATTTTATTTTCTAACTTGACCATTTCTATTAACTCCGCTGGGAACTTGAGATTGGTTTGAAAACAGAATGAAAAGGACAGACATTTATATCTCAGAAACCTAATTGGAAGGTAACATCATTTTAAGACCGCCTGCTTCTGCTTACTACTCTTCCGTGACCTCATAGCAAAGGAGTGCCTCATATCCTTAGCCCAAAGGGGGTAGGGGTCTGGCTGGGTCGTAAAATGAAGGAAACTATCTAGCTGGGCAGATACTTTGAAAAACTGAATAAATCACATCAACACACATTGTGCTAACATCTAAAGTGCAATGGCCTCTGGTGCCAGTTTGCTTGTTGATAATGATTCAAAACGGAACAGTCCAAGATATAGACACTATCCCAACTGGATACCATTTCGAGGAGTCATGTCTCTTATACTGAAGCTGCCTGATTAGAAAGCTAAGATGGAAGATTTTGAAAATAAAACTTGGCAGTTTATTGTAGGTTATGCCGCCTTTCCCCACTGTACAATATGGTATCAGTCGCTACCCGTTACAAATTAGAAGGCGGCAAAAATTATTTGCGATTTACCTGACCATCGTTGTTGCCTTTTGCAGTGTTGTGCCCCAACTCTCCACGAATTCATAATTTTTCCGCTTGCTGTACTGAATGACATCATTGGCGAGATGGAAAAGCGTCAACCGGTGTTCCACCCGCACTGAAAAATAACGATATACGCAGTAAGGAGCTGCTGCACTGGGATCCTGAACAAATACTACCTTGCTTCAGAACATTCAGCCAACTACTGACAATCTTCTTATGGTGTGCCCGCTGTTGCAGGCACCACGACGACATTTGCTGGATACCTTCTTGTGTATCCTTGAGGTTGGCGAGCCGCTGCTCGAACAGCTCCACATCAAAATCATTAGAGCCCATTCTGTTTGGTTCTCGATAACTAACAGGATATTGTTCAGAGGGTAGTTGCACAAACAAGCCAACACTAAAATCACGTCAACGTGTTTCGTTCATCACGGATTTTCACGGGCGCGAAACACTTTTCCCGAAGTTTGCTTCATTCTCAAACTGCACATTATGCACACTTGCTACACTGACAAAAGCACGCTTTCAACTTAAATCGGAGAACTCACTATCACAAGTTATGTGTGCACACTTTTCTCGTCGGCGTCAAGACGAAAACAAACCATTAGCGCGCTAAAATCGGCAAGCTAAAGTTTGACAGTTCCCCCGATCCTGATGGCTTCTTATGAGTTGATCAAGAAATGTACACAAATCACGTATTTAGTAAGCCGGATTCCCTAGATATCGCGTTTTACGCGGACTTGAGCGCAAAAGCCATTCATATTAAGCACGGATTTCTGGAAATGCAAAGGAACATTGCGCGTCGAAACGAAAACAATCCGCACGAACATCAACTTCGCCATTTTCGTTCTAAGCAAATCGGACTAGGATTAAGTCCGAATTTTTTCGGAGTCTTCATTGTCATTTTGTTGATTTCATGGAATAGTCAATTCACAATAGAAACCGGGGCCAGTTCCATTCAATCAGTACATTGTGTACATAATTTGAAATTTACTAAATCTTATTATCATTATTATTATACAGGTAGAAGTTAACTTCAAAAGGGTTAGGTCAGTAAAGTACAGACATTTAATGTATCATATACAGTTATAAACCAATTGTCAAAAATGTATGGAACTAAATAAGTTATAAAAGAATAAACAATAATTTTGTATGGTTTTTCTACCGTTTTTATTATTTTACTAATTTCATGTTAGACGGATATATAACGGAAAAGTCAATACGTGAGGGTTTATCGCAGCCAAAAAACTAGGACAATTCAAGTTATTTCATACCAACAATACGTAACGTGATTGCGATTCAAAAGAATCCGCGGTGATGTGTTTAGAAGTTTTGGGCTTCCCGTCATTTAAGGTAACATTATTTGCTGTGGCAAGTATCGCGCATTAAAGGGTGAAAGTGGATATTAAGCAGCTGTCCTGTGACCCAAATAAGCTGATCACCAAATATAATAATAGTAATAATAAATGCATTCAGGAAATAGCTTAAATAACAAAAAAAATCAAGGTGAAGTATCTATTACATAACAAAAACCTGCGAAAATCCAGTCGGAGCAAACTAAAGGACGGATTTTGCGGGACATAAGGAACAACTTCAAGACAACTTCAATATATATTGCATAGAATTCTGAAACAAATCTATAGTAACAGTTCATCCCAAAATAGCTCAAAATTTTCCTCACAGGGAGAGAGGGTAGGCTCGATCCCGTGGAAGGAGCCATTGCTTTTCCAAAGAAATATAAAAAAGCTTTGTGTTCATCTTATATGAGAAACTCCCTATGCACGGTTTTTCGTTCGTACATAGCAAAAAATGAAAAATATTCTTTCACTAATTGCTAAACTGTATATCCGGATAGCTGAGTGTTTACAGCACAAGGCTGTCGTACGAAAAGTCTGGGTTCAAATCTCACTGATTGATTAGACGTAATTCGACGTTGGATACCAGTCGTCTCAGCTGCGAATGAATACCTCAGTCAAATCTGGGTAATAATCTCGGGCGAGCGCAATGCTGACCACATTGTCTCCTATAAGGTACTGTAATCCTGTATTGTGCCGTTGTATTGTACCACAGTTCAAGGCCCTGATCCAATTAGATGTATTGGCAAGTTCTGACTGATCGCCATACTGCACATAATAAGCCTGACGTACTGTTAGTTGACAAGACGGGTCGCTCTATCTGACGCAACTCGCAAACTTTATTAGCACATACTTATGCACACACATGTCTAAAAAAGCTAAAAACGGAAGACTAAAAATCCCACCGACGCCCCCTTCCCCCCGCTCACATAAGGCGCACTTTTCTCAGAAACGGCTATACCGATTGACACGAAATTTAGTGAGAAGGTGGGAACTGTGAACGCCCAGACATGCAGTGAGTATCCTTCTACGTTGAAATTTAGGGGGGTCCCCATACATGTAAAAGGGGGGATGTAACATTTTTTTTTACCGAATATAGTCATGTGGAATATTAAATGAAAGGTCTCGATTAGTACTTTTCGAAGCCGGTCTTAGTTTTGAGGTTTGTTAAAAAGGCGAGGAGTGGGAGGGGTGGAAGTTGTTGATTTCTTAAACCGACCCACTCTCAGAAACTACCCAACCGAAAAATCTGAACAAATTCATGAAGCTGCCTCTATACTCGTATAGTGCCCAGGCCTCAAAATACTCTCCATATCGATATCTGTTCAAATTAAGTTAATAACAGTATATTACCATATTTTTGAGAAATTTGAGTAAAACCCCCCTTAAGTTTATCCCAGAGTTATAAAAGTTGGCAGTAGTATAAAATATAATTTGAAGCATATCTCCAAGTTTGATCAAAATCATTCTATCAGTTACTACAGTAGCTCAACGTTGTCTTTACCGTGTAAATTTACAACCCGAAGTACTAAATCTGACATGCTAAATGCATTTTCTTAACGGGCTACGTACAAATGGGATAGTTCTACACTCAAATATACTCCCACAAGAAGCAAACAAAACCTTTCATACCTGAAGGGCCCAGCTTCCGATTTCCCGACTTGTTTTAAAATATAGTAATTTGCTATTATTAGCTATATTTAAGCAGATATCGGAAGGGGTGTACTTTTTTCGGTTGGATAGATTTTGAGAGTGAGCCCTGCTTCCCTTTCTGGGGAACACGAAACCTCAAAAACGATTTGAATATGCTCAAGAGCTTGTTAATAAGAAAGAAAAGCTCTGGAAAACCATTATTGCTTATCCAATCGAATATTTGTGGGCAAACGTCGATGAAGGATATCTAAAGGCCTATTCCTGCAGAAGTCACCGAAAAACTTCTAAGGTCAATGAAAAGAATATATATATGGTTGCCATTCATGCTCTGGGTGGGGTAAAGCGTCAACCACACCTATGCGTCATCGCACGCCGTTACCTGAAATGCGCTTCAGCTCTCCCCACGACTTTCCGAGAAGCTCGCACCCTTCCTCTACTGTTCTGCAAAAAGTGTCTTTGGGGCGCCCAAATTATCGGCCATCTTGGGAGAATAGATTCCACTGCATGTCCGCAATGCAATTGTCCCCTCTCTTTAGAGTGCGATCTATCCACTACTACTTCCGTCTTCCGATCACAGTGCGTTAAAAATATAACTTTCGTTTGAATTTTATGCTATTATTATTCAGATTCAAATCAAGTCACAAGAGAAGAGATACCGCAGAATATTCTACTGGCCCAAGGTTCGAATTCGGCTCAGTGTAAATCCTTTTTTTGCGACCTTTGAATCTTTCATAATCGTATGTTTTATCGCCGCTTAGGTAAAGATGCGAATGTGGTTTCTTGTACATCTGTACTCGGACAATATTTCCACCAAGGCCGTGTAAACTTTGTCCTTGAATATTAACTGTACTCCCTCCACTGCGAGGCAATGCAACTTTTACCCTGGCACATGTAAATCACTTATGTAACAATAGGGCAAAGATTTATTGTATATTAATTTAATTTCTCACACTTGCAAAAAGCAGAATATGTTTGAAACAATCGATGGAGACAGATATAATTAAACATTACAACACTATTATTCTCCTAAGTAAACACAACATGTGGTGAACAACATATTGAATTTTTCGTTTTGACACCTTTCTTTTCGGGGACTTATGCTAATGGCGAATTTAGTACTTCTAGGAAGAAGGTAAGGATTTTTTTTCGTGTAAATTTCTAAAATATAGTAATATACTATTATTAATTTTATTTGAGTAGATATCGTAATGGGGTGCGTTGTGAGGATTAGATTTCATATAGATGAATCTTTGTGATTTTTTCAGATTTTCAGGTTGGATGGGTTCTGAGACCAAGACCTGTTTCACTTTTTGAGGCACAAATTTTGACTTCTAGCTCCCCTGTGTTTCACTTAATACCAAAAATAACATTATTTTCGTAAAGTACTAATTGGTACCCCACATGGTCACATGCTCATCTCTGGTACGCGGACCAAAATTGATATGGGTAGAATACCCAGAGCATAAAACCACTATGGAACACGTGAGAAGGAAAAACTTACGCTGTAGGGGTTCGGAACCGCAGTACTGACGGCACAAGAAAACGGAAATTTTGGCGGAAGATGAGGACAAGCTGGTAACTCCGTTGAGATCCACACTAGATGCAATAGACTTTTTAGTTTTGAGCGGTTTTCACAACTAGACTACATTTGTGCCCCCAAGCATAGATGTTAGCCAAATTAACCTGCAGCATGCCAAAACCTCTTCCTATCTATGACAGCAAGGTTGGCAAATTTACAGGACTAACATCGCCGGTAATGAGGGGGCTGATAGACTGGCTCGTCGAGGGTCTGGATCCACAATGGTGGGCCCAGAACCAGCTCTTGGAATCCGACCATCTACTGTCAAGTCTACTCTGAAAGGTGAAATTGCAAGGATTCATGCAACCGAGTGGAGAAATTTGGACTCTTGCCGGCAGGCGAAAATCCTTGTGAAGGAGCCTAAGGCCACTAGAGCGGCATTTTGACGGCTTTTGACGGGACACTGCCCCTTAAACTACCATATGGAAAAAATTGGGGTGGTGGTTTCGGCTGTGTGCAGCCAATGTGAGGAGGAGGAGGAAACTGCACTGCATTTTTATTTAGCTGCCCGGCATCCTCAGATCTCAGACGAAGACACCTTGGCAAGGTTTTCTTCAATCAAGAATCTGCACACTCTCTGCCTCTTGAGAATGTTCTCAGATTCGCTAAAGCCTGCTGGCGGGAAGCCATTGAATAGGCAACTTACGGGGATAGTACAATGGGCCTAATAATGGCCTGAGTGCTCGCAGCTGCGGCTCCCCCCATTTAACTAAACTAACTAACTACAGGGGGGGGGGGGGTTCATTCTAACAAAACCTGTGGTATTGGATCAGCAAAGTGGACTATGATCTTCTTCGATGCGAGATCCTCGAGACCGAAAATTGGTAGCTTCAAAGGGATCATCATGAGATGGGCAATTAAGTTCGATTGTGTGTTGCGTGCGCCGAGACCCGCAAATTTGGAGAACTGCGTCCTCGCAAGTTCAACATCGACCGCTTGTATGACCAACTGTCGCTCGAAAGTAGGAGAACTACCTTATCGATCGGACGGCAGACACCTTGAGAAACACGCCTGAGAACATACATGAGCATTAGGCCGCCATCAAAAATGCTCTTTTCGCGATTGCTACGCAGTTCGTTGGCCACGTCCCGAAGGGGCGTCATAAGATTTGGTTGACTGCGGAATCGTGTAATCGGATACATGAATGGGTTCCATTGTTTGACATAATGATATAGTCTGCAATGGGATTATCTCCTTTTGCCAATGTAATTATGTCACACAATGGAACACACTATCATAGGATGGGTAACGTGGAATTTACCATAGAGCTAAATGGTGTAGGAGACTAGATGATGAGCGCAAACCTATCAAAAAGCAAGGAGGAAGGGAGGAGCGACTGAAGCACATTTCCAGAAACCGTCAACGGTGGCGAACTGAGATCGCTGCAAAGATAGTAAAAGATAAAGCGCAGGGAAGGTCAATAAATGCCAAAGGTGAAGAACTATTTAAAAATAATAATCCTATCGGAACTCACGGAGAATAGAGCCCTGATCTAGAGGAATTACCCTTTACACAGCAAGGTGCAAAAGTATTTGAACGGTCCGAATTTATCCAGGACAAGGACAATGTGCACCAAACCATAAAAAATATGTCGAGAATTGTTAGAGTGCTATATAACAGATCACAGGAGGAAAAACGAAATTCCATGGGCAAGCCGAAACTCATTGCCCCAAAAGTGCCACAGGCGATATCTAATCGTATTGTTATCAACTTGCCACCAAAGAAGAGAGCGCGGGAAACAGATGTGAATCCTCTGGGAAACCAGCAGGCACCTAAAAGGAAAAAAGGCATACTAATAGTTCCGAAAAACGGAACGAAAAGTACGGAAGGAAAAAAGCAGGTCAATTAAATGCGAACTCGATTGCAATACGGGCTCAAAAATATGAGGTCTATATACAATGCAAGGATCTTGATGAGGTAACATCTAAAGGAAAAATTTGCACTGTCTTGAAAGAACAGTTCAAGTTCCAGGAACTTACCGACGACTCTATTGTGAGTTTGCGAAAAGCCTGTGATAATACGCAGACGACCATATTGCGAATGGCATTGAAGGCAGCTTAGACATTATGGTCGTCCAGGAAAGTTCGAATCGAATGGGTTTTCTGCCGTCTGAGATAACAGAGATCAGATGTGCTATAAGTGTCTCATGTTTAGTCATTTCACTAAGGCATGTACTAGCGGCGTTGATAAATCCGATCGATGCAAAAGGTGTGGGGAGGTGTGGGCTAAATGGGTATATGTGTGCAGCTTCTACGTCCCACCAAACTTGACACTGTTTAAATTCGAGTGCTTGGCAATCTTGTTCTCCTAGTGTGTCAGCGAGATATACACCCACAGCGATCACCTGGAATTTTTTTTGCGCTATCGCACCAGCATGCTCGAAACTTATAAAGATTCCAGGATGGCATGCAAAAACTTTACATGAGTAGTCCTTCATAAAGGTGTCGTTAGACCAACCTAATAAAACAGACACCTCCAAGGAAAGAGCTGTCCATGTGGATCAATGCATTTCCAAAACATGTGACACATCCATGCTTGCTTAGGAGGTGCTCATTCCCCAGTAGAAGACCAAACCACTAGTGGAATAGTGAATTGGCCAGCCTGCGAACAAACCAGAAGAGCTTATCAGAAGGCTATAGGTGCTTTAAGGAGCTGTGTTCAGAAGCGGAGTAAAACCTTGAAGAGCGGTGCCTAAAGAATCGTTATGGAACGATTCAGTGGCCGCTTATCTCCGTAGCCCACGTGCGTATCTTCGTGTTAAAAATTATCTAGGGGTTATTCCCCCAGCAAGAGGAGGGTACTGACAGCATGCAGCGACCACTGAATGCTAATTCCACCAGCCACCAAATACGAACTGCTAGAGAGCTGCGGTTTGGATAACATACCAGAATAGAGCTCTTAAGATTGCCGTCAACTCCAGACCGGAGACGTTCGCGGAGTTGTTCGAAACGTCAATGTCCGAAGGTATATTTCCTGCGGCATGTCAGCGTCAGAAGTTAATACTACCTAAGGCTGGTGAACCTCCAGATGAGCCATCGTCTTACAAACCCATATACCTTCCGGACATGTATTGGTTACTGGTTTGGCTGAAGATGCAATCCATTTTAATATTGCGTAGTGGTGACGCTGGACATGAGAAACGCATTCAATTTGGCCAATTGGAACCAAATATCTCGAAGATACTGAGTTGCACTCATGCAAAACAATCAGCGCTGTTAAGAGTTGTCTAGAGAATTCTGGTCTGATGGTTTGGAGGGAAAAAACGGAAGCAGTTCGCATCACAAAACGCCATATCATTACTAACAAAACGTGAAGCTCAGTTACAAGCAACACGTGCAGTAAGAGTACGATAAAGCATCCACTACAAATATGGCTCTGGCAAGGATGACGCGAGTGAGGACTGCTTTATGCTTCTAGATTGCTTATGGTTAGAGTGGTGAGCATGATTTTACACTATGCACTCCAGTTTGTGGAAAGACATTGCAGTTCTCATTTAACGCTGACAAATTGAATGCAGTCTGCATATGGACAACTCTAAGAATGTCATCTACCTTCTGGACTGTCTTAGATGATGCTACGTTCGTCATCTCTGGAATGATGCCGATTGATATCTTGGTAGATGAAATAACGAACATATATAACGTGACGTCCATCCCTCCTTTATCGTAGACGAAGAATGATGAAGGAAGAAGATCTGTAAATCGATGACAAAGGCGCTGGGAACGTTTAGGGAAGGGTCGGTAGACACACAGGATCATCTCTACCATCAAGGAGTGGTTGGAGAGACGAAACAGGGAAATCATTAATAATCTTACCTTGCTTCTCACGGGGAATAGAGGATATCACCAGTATCTACACAAATCTAAACTGGAAACCTCACCCGATTGTCCAAACTGCGATGGAATTCTAGAAGACCTGGTGCAAGTATTCTTGCCCTGTGCAAGATTCGTGGAAGAAAGGAGGCACCTAGAGGAAACTCTCGGGGAGTTGCTAGTACCAGAAAATCTGGTACGGAGAAGGCTAGCATGCCAGGAGGATTGGGATGTGATCTACTCTATGATCACCTAAACTGTATATATGTATATAATCTTTGGATACATGCCTGTAGACAGTAATATACATGTCTATTGACAGACGCTAGAGTTTATATAAAAGTGTGGATAAACCATAAGTTATACTTATTTTTCTTGACTAATTGAACGATTGTTCATGATGAATTCAAAAGTACCATGACAAGTTACACTAAGTATATGATTACCATAACCCCACAACGCGTCAATTACACCCACATCAGTTCCTCGCAATGAGCTTCCGCTGCCTCTACGATTGCAGAAGCTTGCACTCCTCCTCCACTGTTCTACGCCGGACTGCGTTTCATAAGTATAACCTCATTATAAAATTAATCATTTTATGATTAAATTTCCATCGTACTTCAAAGTGAATAATACTGAATAATACTACTGCGTACTGCTACTAAAAGAACTTCTCAGCTAGTAAAGTTAGCCATTTTAAGAAATTATGTCCTAAATAAAATAGGGAAACCGAAATTTTAGCCGTTTCATAATTATAACCTCATTATTAGAAATTTCAGTTTTTCTCAATAAAACGTAATCACTAATTAATAAATCAAAAAGTGTAATCATTCTTAGCTACCATGATTATTAACAGTTTGTTCAAAGAAGTCAAAGTTACTGTTAGTCAAATTATTTAAGCTTTAAGGTAGAGACCGTAAGAGGACCACCTCCAAAATCTCTCTCTCTCTCTCTCTCTGACGAACCTCTTGATATCTCTTAAATCCCTCCTCGACGGTTCATCCAGATTAAACTTTTTTTCTCATGATTAAAAATGACCTAAAACATTTGTTTTACTTATTTAACTTAATCATTCAATCTTTAAGTAAGTAAAACTTTTTTACATTACTCTAATTTGGTCCCATCTTAATTACTTCAAATTGCCTGTTACCAGAAATGGCTACGCGCCATCGTTGGCGGTTTCTTCAATCGTTCCGCTCCCCTTGCTTGCCTTTTTGACAAGTTTGCGCTCAGCATCTAGTCTCTTACGCCTGTTAGCTCTATGGTAAATTGCACGTCGCCCGTCCTATGATAGTGGTTTCCATTGTATGACATAATGACATTGGCAAACAATGGTGATGATCCCTTTGAGGCTAACAATTTTGACATCAGGATGCAGACTCTCGGTCTCGAGGATCTCCCATCGAAGAAGATCATAATTCTCTTTACTGATCCAATACCACAGATTTTGTTAGAACGAACCCATGACTCTCACATTAGAAATATATCAAAACAGTCCTGTAAATTTGCCAACCTTGCTGTCATAGATAGGAAGAGACTTTGGCATACTGCAGGTTAATTTGACTAACACCTATGTTTGTAGGCATAATTGTAGTCTAGTTGTGAAAACCGCTCCTAACTAAATAGTCTACTGCGTCTAGTGTGGATCTCACCTGAGTTACCAGCTTGTCATCATTTTCGCCGAAAGTTCCGATTTCTCTAAATATCGTCACATTTGGTGGTGCAGCAACATCAATGTCCTCATTCTCAAGGAACTTCGCCTTCTTTCGCAGTGTCTTTGTTGTCGTCGGCAGGGAACTCTCCCAGGTTTACGGTGCTCGGGCTGCATGAATCTGTTCCCACACACCGGAATTAGGCTAGTTGCGTCCACATCACGAGCTTCCCTTTTTTTCCGCTTTTTTTGGTAGAGGCAGAAGAAAAGGTTTTCCTTTGCGGCTGAAGTTTCCTTCTGTCGAGCCCTCCTCTCCCGTTTTCTGGAAGAGTTAGACAACAGTGTCACCGACAGCCTGACGGTAGCCAGGTTTCCAGTTCCTCTCATTAATGGAGTTACTGTACTATACTTTCTGACTGACTGCGCCGTAGACACTGGGTGAGGTTTTTCACTGAAGTAAAGAGCCTGTCTTCCATAGATTTCTCCACGGGGAACATTAATCTGGTGAGACCTTCAAAATCTGTGTTTCGACCGCAACCTGGTGGATTCGAAGTCTGTGCTTCCTTACCACTTGAAGAGTTACAATCCATTGCTTCCATCTTAATGTGTTTTTGGACACCCATAATGTAGCAGTTAACTACCACAGGCTCTCCTGCTACAACAAGATGATGTATAAGGGGGAGCAAACAAGGGTAATAATCACGGACGAGCGCAATCCTGAGAACCTCCGACTGTACCATCCTCCATGAGCATCAGCACATCATAACCAGGATTTCGATTTCAAGGCTTCATATGAGAGAAGTGAGAATTGGTTATCCATGGGAACCCCTTATTGCTTTGCCAAATTGTCGAATTCCTTGCATAATTTACGTTTTTTTCTAAACTCAGTAAATTCCCCAAATTTTTCGGCTCTTCAAATAAGTTTAAGGCTTCCTTCATTGATGCCCTCGAATCAGCGCTTCTATATTGAAACAGATCATTATTTCGACATCTCTTGTTTGTCAATACTGGTAAGTTTGTCTATGGTTTTCTCGTTGCTCTTTACCACTCATTTCACTATTTTTAGACGTAATTTTTCACTTCGTTTTAAAATGTATATATGATTGCCCTCCACCTCGACGAAGTTCTTCATTTGCTAATGTCTTAGCACATAGCAGCACAGAGAAAATATTGGCGCGAAACAATCAAGTTGTTTTTGAGTATTGATACACGAGTAGCTACATTTCTAGACTTTATACAAAAAGGCGAACACGAATTTACCGTTGGTAATACATTGAGCGACATCAAGTTTAATGCCACATAGTTCACTGAATCCTTCCACGCCCTTGAGCCAAGGCAACATGGAGAACGTCACCAATAGTGGGAGAATTTTGGTTAGAGAATTCACCCCCCACAATCCGCAACTAATCTAGAATCTATAATGGTCTATTTTCAACCTTTTTCAAAGCATGGATCAATATACGGCAACAATGGAAAACATGATGCCAGAACTGATGCGAAAATAGACGTTAAGTCTCCAAACCCTTCTCTCAAAAAAATACCTCTGCACTGGAATGCAAGTGGTATTAGCTAACATAAAATGGAATTAGAAGCATTTCTTGTAGCAATGGAATCGACATTTTCCTTTTATCGGAGACTCATCTCACCGACAAATATAATGTTATGATACTCGCCCAAAAATTCGACGATACTTAACACTCTGTTGGAAAAGAACATGCATGAATCCTTATTAAAAATCGTATCAGGGGGTCATCCCGTGTGAAGGCCGTTTCATTTCGCTATTTTTAGAAATTTTTTGTGAAGAACTGGATAAAGATACAAATACAAATTTTTCACCATACATTTATTAAAATTATACCTCCAAAAAAATTATATCTCCAAAAAACGTGTTTTTCTACTGCCACGCTAGAGGGCACTGTGATCACCTTAAAGAAAAAATGTAAACGCCATTTTAAAGTGCGGACTTAACCACAGTCCGCAAACTAGGATTATCAAAAAATATTAAAAACTAAATTCTTGGTGTCCTGTTAAACTTTTTTGTAAATTGTGGTGTTTTTTCAACGCTTCTTTAATGAATAAAAAAATTCCCGAATGATACGCAATTATCCTAGTTTGCGGACCGTAGAAATATGTTCTGAATAAATTGTGAAAATTTCAAAGAATTCCGTTGGACAGATTTTGGGCTATGGTGGCAGCAGATTTTCAACATGCAGTTTCGAGAAAAACGCACTTAAAAAGTAGAATGCGATTTTTAGCGATAAAGCCTTATAATAATAATAATCGTTGGCGCAACAATACATATTGGATCAGGGCCTTGAAGTGTGTTAGAGCACTTCATTCAAGACCGTAACGGTACACTAGGAGGCAATGTGGTCAGCATTGCGCTCGCCCGAGATTTTTACCCTGATTTGACTCAGGTACTCATTCACAGCTGAGTCGACTGGTATCCGACGTCAAATCACGATGCAAATTCCACTGCCACCAGTGAGATTTGAACCGCGACCTTCCGTATGACAAATGATAAAACCTTAACTGACCATTAATCTGTTATACCTAGACCATAAACCTTAGGCTTCTTGAAGAAACACATTCATATGATTTTAGCAAAGTCATTCGGACCTATAACGGGGATCGACATAAATCTGGCATGTGACATTTTACTAGTTTAACACTGTAATTTCCGAACGACTACGAATCTCAAAAAATCACTTTGCACATATATTCTAAACTATATCTATTATAGATACAATTGATACAAAAAAAATCGATTTCTCATATCCGACACATTGGATGACTCCCATAAAGCACTACGTCGTGGAACATTTTGCCAAGGACTATATACAAGCCACACCTATATGCATAGTAGAATGGGGTGAACCTGCCAAAATTTCTGTGTCCTTCGTCATTTACCATCTCTGCTGAACAGTTTTTAAGCTTTGTCAACAACTGCGGTACTGCTGAGGCAATACACGCTGTGCTAACGAGAATTCACTTGCCAAGATTGATCTCAAATCGAAGTCGATGGGAAATGACCGTGGCAACGACGTTGGCTTGATATAATGGATACGACTGCATCCAGATCAGGCCTTTGACTGAGCAAAATGATGTAAGTGATCACGACAAACCGACCCCGATATACTGGAAAATATGAATATGAAAAATTTGAGCAATTATGCGCAGTTCCGGAGAGGATCTTTTAAGGCGACGTTGAGATCGTGGTCGGTGATCTGAATGGATCCTCTTGCACCAACCATATCAACACCCTACAGATCAGTGTGGAACTGTGTGCGGAATTTATATCTCCGCTTCACCTGCTCTTTATTTAGAGAAAGCTGTCTACACTGTAAGCAGGAAGTGTATCCGATGTGCTCTACTCAGCAGAGTCTGCCTGTTATTAAAAAAACTCCAAGCCTTTATCGATGCCTGTCCGCAGTGTGTCGTAGGGGACACTAACCTGATACCACAGTAGCTCTAATATAGGCAGTACACACACTAAAATGATCCAACTTGCGAATGTGCTGCAGAAGCTTATCTGTACACATCAGAAACGCTAAACAAGGAAAAGGCATAATCTTCGTCAAATCGTATTGGTAAGAGAGAGATCGGTGAGCTTTTGCTATTCTGGTACTACTGCCGTGCTCACCAAAAGCAAAAAGTTGTTTCACGTATTCACTTATGCATAAGCAAAAACTTGCCGATCTCACCAATACATTGGCAAGTCCGGGCGGTATGTCAAACACAGCTGATCGGATTTTCGTTACATCTCGCTCATGCTCAAGGGCAAAACAATTTGAAGTCGTGCGTACTCGCACTGATTTCCCCCCTTGAGGGGCAAGGGGGAGTGTGGTAGCTGTCCAGTATCTAACTGTGCTGATACTACTGCACAAGCCAGTTATCAGTGAAGGACGCGATCGAAAGGTGGAAGTGGCAATCGATAGGTCACCCATTTAGGAGGGGGAGTCAATTCTATTACTGATTACGTTATGAAGGCCAAGTTGGCTCACAAGTATGTCGCTCCAAGAGCACACTTGGCACAGAACAGTAGAGAGGATTGCGGGCGTTTCGGGAACTACTGGTGTACAATGGCATATATGTGTGGTTGGCGCACTATACCCTAGCGAGTGGCGAATGGCAACCATATAAATCTATGAAAATTTTATTAAATAATACGCAAATTATGACAATTATGAAAAATCTACATATATATATAATAATGCACATATTTTGACATAATAATAATATTAATCCTCTTCTTTGATTAAGTTTACTTCGTCTGATATTGGTATTTTCTTTCGTTCGAAGAACCCACACTGAAAAATATTCAATATTTAACAAAATAAGTACATATTATTTATTCCGAGCAAAAATCCATACCTTGCACAAAGAATAGACCAGTGCTAGAAAAATTAAGGAACCGAATGCTGAGGATATTACAATAATCCACAGAGGAACGAGGTGTATTTTCACTTCCTTCACTGGAGTAACCATATATTGAATCTCATAAGAGTAAACCGGGTCAGCCGGCGATTCAAAATATGGGCGCTTAGTAATGATAGCTGCTACTCTATTTGAAAGCATTGCAGGAAACCTTGGTACTAAACGATTAACCGTGTAGGCAACTAATCTGCTCCGTATAATAAGGAAAGCATCCTCATTCCTTTCAAGAGAGTTTATTGTACAATTGAGCACCATGCAATAGAAATTTTCACAGGAGAGCAGTTCTTCCAGTTGTTTATTCTCCGGTACAATTGTCGCCCCCAGGTCTTCACTGAATGAGATGTTTAATGTAGTCCCAAACTCTTGGTGGAATAATCTCTGCTTCACATTTATATTGAGTTCATTATATTCGACCTTTGAGCATTGCACGTTTTCAGTGCTTGTTGGTGGGTCAAGTAGATACAGCACATAATCTCCTGGAATTAGATAAGTATATTAGCAGCACTTAAGTAAATACATGGATGAGTGTATGTAAATATTCATATGTATATAATAAGCTTGGTAGGATCAAGCTCTATATTATAGCCTACATTGCTGAAAAATTTCGTGAAAATTATAGTAATATACTATTATTAACTTTATTTGAAGGGATGTCGGTATGGAAGGTACTTCAGAGCCTAGCCACCGTATAGTGGCAGCATCTCAATTTTTTTCAGATTTTTGGGTTGGGCAGTTTCTGAGAATGGCCCCTTAAATGATCACTTTCGATCCCCGCACTCCCAGCATTTCCAACAAATGTCAAAACTAAGCTTTGGAAAGTACTAACCGAGACCTTTCATTTGATACCCCATATGACTATGTGGCGCAACAGGATTCGCGGCATTCGAAATTTATTTCGAATGTTGCGAATGCGAGCAAATAGATGGCGCGCCGAACTCTCCACTATTTAGAACTAGCGGTGAGAAGGTGCTGTTGGTTGGGGCAGGAAAAGACCGCATGGAGATGATCCGCTCTCTCTTGTCTTGACCACCGGCAAGTGCACACAGCACGTTTTCTTTTTGAACAAAATTCATCGATTATCCAAATTAAAGTATTCTTTTAATGTGTAGTGGTTTTATAAAATCAAGTTCAAGTTAGTAAGTAGCTAAATTCGGTGTATCGTTTTATTTAAACCGGGGAAAAAAAGTCGTAGAACTAAATTGAAATTGTTTAACAATTGATCCCAACTGTAACTAAGCAGACAACGTGAAACTTTGTTCTGCCTAGCATTAACCGTAAAGGTTCATGAAAGATATTTTGGAAACTACGACCAAAGTGGTGAAATTGCCAGCTGCGCTTGATGCGAAAGTGGAATTGTTGCAGTGAGGTGACACAACGCATTTTGGAATTTGATTCTTTGTATGAGCTGCCGAACGGCCAGCGAACGAATACTAATTGGTGATATTCCTTTTGCATAATAACGTTGGAGTTGAACGAGCCGGGTCCCAAAACTAGTTGCGGAGCGAAGAAGATCAGCTAAAACTATATTTAGTGAAAAAAAATTTACACCCCCTCCCCTTAAATTCAACGTAAAAGAATGTAACTCACTGTATGTGTGAGTGTTCACAGTTCCCACCAAATTTGGTGTCAATCGCTGCTACAGTCTCCGAGAAAAATGCATGTGACGGACAGACAGACAGACAATAAACCGATTTTAATAAGGTTTTGTTTTACGCAAAACCTTAAAAATGACTTGTAAACACTTCATATGAAGAATTTTAGATTCATATGCAGCCTTCATTATACGATGCATGGATATGACCAAACGCTGGATATATTTGATTGTCTTTTGTTCGAAGTGGGACGTGTGCGAAGTCAACCATTGACATAATACCACAGGTTCTCAAAAATATTACAATCTGAGAAGCGTGGAAGTATTTGAGTTACCTTCAACCAATTGAACAATAACCTAATGCGTGTTTTGAACGCTGTTTCAGGTCATCATCTCAGTACATCTTGAATGTTTGACGAATATTGTTTTTTTTGCACCGGGATTTTTGTGATCATCGATGTACATATTCCCATAATTATTTCCCTCCACGAATAGCGCTCCGTAGCAGCAGAAAGTTCGGCGTTATGTAGCTCTGGTAGGGACAAAATCAATCTAATATTATAATGCTGGTATATTCTGGATTATAATTTCAAAATATACTCATAGAAAAATCGTGAAACCCTTTATGGGGACTTTACAAATTTTTTTTTTGTTTGCTAATTCGACAAAATTTAGTTTCAAGCAACATACCTCAAAATTTTAAGCCGAAATTCGCAAATTTTCTTTTTTTTTGTTTTTGCAGGCAAGTCAGCAAAATTTTTTACAAGTCACTATAAACTATAAATATAATAATAATAACCGCCGTAGCTGGTCCTGCAGTCCTGCAGATTACTCACTGAGGAATTTATCACCACACTTGGCAGTTAGGTGTAAAATGCAAATCAATATATGAGAAGAAGAAGGAATTTAAGGTCCGGTACGGACAGCCGGCGGGAGTCGTCTGACTTGGTAGCTGGGTCGGGCTCCCGTAATGGACAGGACGGGGTCGAAACCGCTAGCCGTGGGGCGGTTCGACGTCTAGGCGCCACGATGTGGCGACCACTTCAGCAGGTTTGCGTAGGCAGACTAAGGAAATGAACCTCTTCATCATCCGCTCCTACTACGAAATAATGGCAGCGGCGCGTACAACATCTTATTGCCTCTTCTTGCACCAAAGGTTCGTCGAGCGTTTTCCGTAATTCGCGCATGTCACTGTGGGGCTAGTCGCAGACCAGTACCGCTATATTACTCGCAGCGACATAATCCCGGCCATCATCAGGGAACGTGTTCGGCTTGCGATTATCGCGGAAACTGGTGACCGAGAGTCGATGGCGGCAAAGGCGGCGGCATCAACAACATTTCACTGAGGTTCGGAACGAATTCCAAAGAGCGTGTATAGAATTCTCGGAAATGAATCTTTTGCATAGATTAGGTATTCCTAGGCTCTATGCATCTCCAGTAACTCCGGCAATGCTATCTCAAAACAATTATGAGATTACATCTCGGCTTTGTGTTGATATGTCACTTCTGCAACTACAATCACTTGTGTATTGTGGTGCAGTTACGGCTGTCAGATTGCACGGTCAGAAGATTCGCTTGCGTATTATTGCTTTGAGTGACCGGAGAGATCCACCTTAGAAAATTCGTCTGGAACGTCGGCGGGATTCACTTAGGCAGGGCATTGCTAGACTGATTCAGATTAGCACTGGAAATGCCAGCAGACGGGTGAGAAGTAAAGTTCAGGGGGTTTACAGAAACTATACCATCCCCAGTGAAACACCTGTAGTTGGAATTCTGGACCCAATAAAGCAAAAACTTTCTGTCATATGTAGTCCGTTACGAAGGTATGGCGAAAGTCACTCCAGACTTGTGCAACTTACGCGAGAAACCAGTGGAGTTTTTTCATATCACTCAACGAATCCCAACAGTACGTCTAGACAGTACAGTTTTCGGTTACGGAAGCGAGGGAACGTTGGAGTGAGCTTGAGGGGTTACCCGGCCAGCATGCTCAGCATGTTGAGTAGATCACCGGCGAAAGCACCTGCTATGCCAATACGCCTGGCATGAATTTGCCGGATGTTACCTAAGGGGAAGTTTGACGATCCATAAACAGTTCAGCTTGAAGAACTGGAGGGGCCCTGATCTGGATCCGGTGCAGAATTTCTGGTATAAGAAATTTAGCAGTGTACACGGTTGGTTGGCACACAGCATAAATCAGGTCATTAGTCGGCCGCAGGAATTTCTACCCTTCCTCACTGCGGGAATTACCTACGTTTGTTCACAAAAAGAAGAAAACTGGATGGACTTTGTCTCCCTGAGATGAGGGGTACTACCCTTCAACTCTCCGAAGAAGTGAAATATCTGGGGGTCATTCTAGATAAAAAACTTCTTTGGAACAAACATGTAGAGGTAAAGATGAAATGAGCTCTCACAGCTTATGGGCTGTACAGACGGACCTTTGCCTCGACATGGGGACTCAGGCCTCATGTGGTAATGTGGATATACGTTGCCATCATTAGGCCGATGTTCGTATATGCATCCGTAGTGTGGTTGGTTAAGGTGAGACAAAAAGGTTTTCACCGTAAAGTAGCCGCCCTGCAAAGAATTGTTTGGCTGGGTATCACTGGCGCCATGAGCACGACATCTGGCGCAGCTCTGAATGCACTACTCAATTTGCAGCCCCTGGATATATTTATTCAAAGCACTGCAATGACAGCAGCTCATAGGCTAATTCGATTAGATCTATGGGAAAACAACGGAATGGGGGGGGGGGCACAGAGCATTGGAAGAGTTACTGGGAGGACTAAATCCAGTTCTTACAATGCCTTTCGATTCTCGTGTCCCCATACATCTGTTTGGTAGAAGATATGTAGTTACCCTGAAGCGTAGAGAGGACTGGGAAGACCCAGAGGAATGCGTAAAGGGATATACGGAAGTCTTCTCCACCGATGGCTCAAAAACAGAAGAGGGTTCTGGAGCCGGAGTCTACCTCTCCAATAAAAACGAGAAGTGGGCTTTTCCTTTGGGATAATATGCACCAGTTTTTCAAGCCGAAGTTTATGCGATCCTAAGGGTGGCAAACTGGGTGATTGACGAGCGGTTGAAGGCCAGGCGCATCGCAATCTGCAGTGACAGTCAAGCTGCACTGAGGGCATTGAGCAGTCTTTTGATCACCTCGAAAATCGTTCAGGAATGCAGAAACCGTTTGAACTCTATGTCTAGATTCAATACGGTGGAACTACTCTGGGTACCTGGTCACTGTGGCATAGAGGGAAATGAAATCTCGGACGCTTTAGCGAAAGAGGGGTCAATCTCCCCTATGCCTGGACCGGAGCCAGCAATTGGGGTATCAGTAGCATTGGCTAAATCTGTTTTCAAAAACTGGGAACAAAAGTTTCCCATAATGACAGGTGGCAGAGCTTAAATGCTGCTCGACACACCAAACTTCTCCAGCCAGAACCCAACATACGTACCGCAAAGTTTATCCTGTCGAAAAGCAGGAGGACTTGCAGGTGTATTGTGGGCATTCTGACAGGCCATAATTCACTAGCTGGGCATATGTTCAGAATAGGAATTACCGAAGATGATACGTGTCCCTCCTGTAATGAGGAAGCGGAATCCACGGAGCATTTCCTATGTGAATGCCCCGCCTATGGACGCATCAGGCATCAGATCTTTGGTGCCGATGTCCTCCAATTGCGACCGGTAGCATCACATCCACTAACGCAAATCCTGCGATACGTTAACGAATCCGGAATATTCCGTTAGACGGGGGGGGGGGGGGGGGCGGGGCGAGTACAATGGGCCAACACGGCCTGAGTGCTCAGAAGCTGTAGCTGCTCCCCCATCACACACACACGCACCTACGTTGTCCCGAAAAAGGATGCGGCGCAGGATCCCACAGATACAAGACTGATCACTTGCTTACCAACCCTCCAAAAATTGGTAACGTCCATTATTAGTGCAAGGGTCAATGCGCACCTCGAGACCAACAACATTCTGACCGAGGAGCAGAAGAGCTGCTGAGTTGGCTAAAGGGGCTGGTTGCAAAAAGCAACTCATTATCGACTCGGGAGTTGTAGGACAAGCAACTAGACGCCAAAGAGACCTCTTTAGTTGCTATATCGATTATGCCAAGGCTTTCGACAGCGTACCGCATGCCTGGCTAATCGATGTCCTACATCTGTATCGCATTGATCCCAAACTAATAAAGCTTTTGGCGACATGAACTGGTGGCATACCATCGTATCAGTGTATTTATCTGAGGGTGCCAATACGTCAGAGCCCATCCGTATACAGAGAGGTATATTCCAGGGGGTTTGTTGAGTCTCCTTTGGTTTTCTATGGCACTGAACCCCCTTTTATGGCTACTGGATCATACTAAAGGGCATGGTTTCGCATTCAAATATGGCCTACGTGTTAAGTCTGAGCTGACACACTTGATGTACTTAGATGATATCAAGCTATACGCTGATACTGATGGTCATAGAAATCTGTTGCGAATAATAGACATGTTCAGCCGTGAAATTCGGATGGAATTTGGATTAGACAAGTGTCGAATCCAAGCCAACCGCAAAGGTCATCACGGGCTGCATGTCGGACATAGCATTATTGACCTCCACATCGAGAGGCATACAAGCTATGATCGAGACAGACTTCTACAAGTACTTTGAATTCTACAGGGAACCCATGCTCAAGTTGGTGATCTGGTGCTCTACTGTCTAAATTACTGCGACGTGTGAAGCTGGTGCTGAATAAGATAAGCGTATTGAATGAATTCGCTAGCCCTTCATTGGCTTATGCATTTGGAATATTACCGTGGGCGAAGACCGATCTGGAAAGCGTCCAGCAGCGGATATGTACTATGTCCAAATTACGAATGCATCAACTCTGTCGTGGAGCGGATGAACCTGCCTCGTGACATCGGAGGTAGGGGCGTGGTTGACGTGACGGCACAACATCATCGCCAAATCGACTCGCTGCGCGCTTATTTTTACAGCAAAGAGCAGGCGAGTTCCTTGCATGCGGCTGTCTGTAAGGCAGACTGTTGACTGACTCCACTTAACTTTCAATCTATTAATCCTTTCAGTGGGGTGAAGTCGGACCAAGAGCGGATCGATGAATAGAAGTTGAAGGCAATGCACAGTAAACATATGAATTGGCTTTTGGCAGTCATTTGTCGATTTGCATTTGTCGAACAGATGGCTGCGTGCTGGGGAGCTCTTTGTTGAGTCGGAAGGATTCGTATGTGCCATTCAGAACGGCGTGGTCGCCACACAAGTTTATAAAAAGCTCATTATGAAAGGACGAGCCTTGAAGTGCACTGCAGTACACGGTAGGAGGCAATGTGGTCAGCAGTTCAGCAGTTTTAAAAACTTCTCTTTTTTCTCAGGAACCACTAAATTGATTTTAATATTATACTTTTTTACGGAAATAATCACAACACTCGTCATTATATTCCGAACTAGAATTTCCGAGATTCGTTAAGTATATTCGCATATCAATATGTTATTTCATTTTTGAGAAATCACAATTTTAAAAACACTCTACTAATTGCCCTATGAGTGAAATGTGTCCTTAAGAAAACTTGGAGCATTTTGCCTAATATAGATCATGCTACGATTAAGATCATGAAGGATTAAGAAAATTAAATATAGTATCAATTTTCACTTCAGCTCCTACAGAACTAAAAATATGTCATAAAATCTTACAGATTAAAAACAGCATAAATTCCTCCGTAATGTTTGGAATTTTTGATAATTCTAAGATGAGCCTGGACGGTATTTCAAGACATCTCTAGGAAAGTACTGGTGTGAAAGGTGCATTAATTATGTCATATTAATGAGGATCATGTAACAGTTTCCAAGCAACAATATTTGGATGATCTTTTAGTTTTCTCGGTATTTTTTATTTTAAAAAACGTCGATGAAATGTTGTGATAAACCAAGATGTATTTGCTATTATTGGAAGAATCTTCGACTGAGTTTGTAGGAGCAATTTGATGTTGGAGATTTTCGTTGCTCTTCGTATCCCTATCTTTAGCTCCAGATGGGTTTAACTAACGACGTCTATAGATGTGTGGTTAAGTGATAAGCTAAAATTCCGGTTAATTCGCCAGTAGGTACTTTTTGCTTTTAGTTTCACTTGCCATACTTCCCCGGGCTTTCCCTCGGGCACCACCTTGCCGTGGTGGGGGAGCTTGTGGTAGTTTACTACTACACTAAGGGTGTCATAAAAAACACATGAAAATGGAAGATGGAAAGGATTGTAACTCTCCAAGTGGTAAAAAGTCACAGACTTCGAATCCACCAGCCTGGACACCGTGAACCTGGGAAAGAAGGCGAAGTTTCTTGAGAATGAGGACATGGACGTTGTTACACCACCAAGTGTGGCGGTTTCCAGATAAATGGGAGGCAAGAACGCGGAACTTTCGGCAAGAGGTGAGGACAAGCTGGTAACCCTGATGAGATCCACACTGAACGGGGCAGGCCTTTTAGTTGGCGGCGGTTTTTATAGTAGACTGCCCTTATGACTACAAATATAAGAGTTTGTCAAATTAACCTGCAGCCTGCCAAAGCTTCTTCCTATCTACTCGCGAAAAGGCTGTCAAAGTTGCAGGACTGTCGTTATATATTTTTGTGAGAACCATGGGTTGGTTTTGACAGAACCTGTGGTATTGGATCAGTCAAGGGGACTAGGATGTTCTTCGATGAAAGATCCTCGAGACCGAGGGCCTGTGTTCTGATGTCAAAATTGTTACAGGCAACCATGCTGAGACAATTTTATTCCCGAGACCTTGTTGCAGTCAACGTACCAGGTTAATAGTAACAGGAGAAACATCATAGGTACCACTGCTTACTTACCGTATGATTCTTCTGCTAGTGTATGCAGAATCAAGTGGCCTTGCACTTTTAATAGGTTGTGTTGGGGGCAGTTGGGGCAGTAGCTAATCCAATCCTAAATGAGGGAAGCTCTCTGATTTTATCACTTCAGCTGGTGCGATGACCGCGATCGTAGGGTACCTACCTACATTCGTGGGGTCAAGAAGAAGTGAAGTAATTGACCTAACAAGGTGCACTTCAAAGTTGTTGGAGTTGATTAGAAACTAGCGAGTGCTAGATGAAGTCTCACTATCAGATTACCGTTACTTAGAATTTAGTCTGACTATTGCAGGCTAACAGCCTGTAATACAAAGACGGAATCCTAGGAAAACGGATTGGACAAAGTTCAATGAACTTCTTGGCGACAAACTTGAGCTAGAAGATCAATTGGAAACTCTGTATCGCACACTTTTAGAGTGTTTTGAAGAGGCTTGTCCTATTTCGCGAGGCCAACCAGGTAAAACGGTTCCACAGAGGAACCGGGAATTGCAAAAACTCAGGAAATCAAGCAGACGACTTCTAAATCGTGCTTGCAAAAGTAATAAAGATGAAGACGTGCTAAACTTCTGGAACTCAGAGCGTGAATATAAGAGGCTCGTAAAACGTAAACGAGATTCTTTTAGAGCAAACTGTGAGGAACTGAAAAATGAAAGGGAAACTTCCAGGTTGTGCAGACCTTAATAAGGATGAGTCGGCCAAGTTGGACTTTCTTAGAAAACCGGACGGTATTTTCACGAACTCCAGAATTGAGTCTATATAGACTCTTGGAAGTATACCACCCGGGAGAACAGTCTCAGAAGTAGGAACAACAGAATTTGCGATTTCTGCAAACCCATCAACACGAAGGTGTTGCAAAGGGAATCGGGACTTAGACCTCAGGTAGTAATGTGCATATATGTTGTTATCATTAGGCCCATGTTCTCTTATGCATCCGTAGTGTGATGGGTTAAGGTGAAACAAAAGAGTTTTTGCTGTAAACTAGCCACACTACAAACAACTGTGTGTCTGAGTATCACCGGTGCCACGAGCACTGGAATGAGAGCGGTTCATAGACTAATTGGATTAGATCTATGGGGAAACAATGGACGTAGATGCCATAGAGCATTGGAAGAGTCATTGGGAGAACTGAATCTATTTTTCGCAATGCCTTCTGATTCTCAGATCCCCATACATATGTTTGGTAAAAGATGATGTTATCTTGAAACGAAGAAAAAACTGGAACAAACCAGAAGAATGCCTATCAGGATATACTGACATCTTCAACACCGACGGCAGAAAACAGAAAATGATTCTGGAGTAGGAGTTTACCTCTTGCATAAAAAGCAGAAGTGGGCTTTTCACTTGGGACAATAAACAACGGTCTTTCAGGTTGAAGTGTACGCGATCGTACGGGCGACAACCTGGATGATT
Organism: Hermetia illucens; assembly: GCF_905115235.1. Taxonomy (NCBI): domain Eukaryota; kingdom Metazoa; phylum Arthropoda; class Insecta; order Diptera; family Stratiomyidae; genus Hermetia; species Hermetia illucens. The sequence continues at coordinate 80,389,582 of NC_051852.1, read as the reverse complement.
GTCGAGCGATTGAAGGGCAGGCGTAACGTTATCTGTAGCGATAGTCAAGCTGCATTGAGTAGTACTTTGATCACTTCAAAAATCGTTCAGGAATGTAGAAACCGATTGAATTCTGTTTCTAGATTCAATACGGTGCAATTTCTCTGAGTCCTGGTCGTTGTGGCGTAGAGGGAAATGAAATCTCGAATGCCTTGGCAAAAGCGGTTTCAACTTCCCCCGTGCCCGGACCAGAGCCAGTAATTGGGGTATCAGTAGCATTGGTTGATGTTGCTACCAAAAACTGGGAATAATAATAACAGATGGCGAAGCCTTAATGCTGCTAGACATACCAGACTTTTCCTGTTAGAACCAAAGAAACATACTGCAAACTTTATCCTGTCGAAAAACAGGAAGACTTGCAGAGGTATTGTGGGCATTCTGACTGATGACCATAATTCACTAGCTGGGCATATGTTCAGAATAGGAATTATCCAAGATGATACGTGTTCATCCTGTAATGAGGAAGCGGAATCCCCGGAAACTGAATGCCCCGCCTATGGACGCATCATACATCAGATTTTGAGGGCTGATGTACCCCAACTGAAGCGGGCAGCATCACATCCACTAACGGAAATCCTGCGATACATAAACGAATCCGGGATACTCCGTTAGATGAAGGAATCGAGGACAATGGACCACTAAGGTCTGCGTGCTCGAAGGCTTCGCCTCTCCCCTCCTCAAACACACACACACATATTATGGAGCAGACAGAATAACAAAACGGATGTTGACAAAAAGCTACTAAGTATTACATAGTTAATAAAAGCTTATATTTGTCCGAATGGCTCAACGGTTAGAGCACTGGGTTATAATACGGAAGGCCGCGGTTCAAATCTCGCTGTGTCAGTGGGATTTGTATCGTGACTTGACGTCGGATACCAGTCGACTCAGCTGTGAATGAGTACCTGAGTCAAATCAGGGTAATAATCTCGGTCGAGCGCAATGCTGACCACATTGCCTCCTACAGTGTATTGTAGTGTACAGTTACGGTCTTGAATGAAGTGTTCTAACACACTTCAAGGCCCCGACCCAATATGGATTGTTGCGCCAACGATTATTACTATTATTTATCAAATATAAATTAAAAATGTTCAAACTATAGTTATACCAAGTTGATCCATAACTTGCATTATTCCTTTATAGGCATCCTTAAAATAAATTGCAGGTTCGCCGGAATATCGAGAACAATTTCGTCACCGTTAATATATTTAGGAGACATTGACCACACCGTGACATTAAAATACATTAGTCACTCATCTTTGCTTGAGCCTCTGCAAATCGGTTTTACTCGAAAAACAAGTCCGGAAAACGGAAGCTGGACGCTTCAGAAATAAAAGATTTTCTGTTGTAATTGTGGTCAATTTTTCAAGAGCAGTTAAGGGAAGTCAACTTCATACGCTTCGCAATAGGAGTGCAATATTATTAACAAGTGTGCAGAAGTTCACTGAAAACAGATACAAACAAGTTGGGAAACTGGAAGCTGGACACTTCGTGTATGAAAAGTTCTTATATAAAAATATTTGAGTGAGCATTTGTTCCATTTGTACTTAGCATGTGGTAATGAATAATTATATATTATGTCAGATTATTCACTTTAGTGTGATACTGTCATTCTAGGTCCTAGAATTTACAGCGAAGCGACGACTTTGAGCTATTACAACTTTATTAATAATAGTGCGATTGCCACCTAGGATGAAATCAAGGTGTTTTTAGAAAGGAATCCTTCTTCATATATGGGACTTTAGTATTTTACGCGTATGTCCATTATTCTTGTTAATTATGACATCAGCATTTTATTTCTATGGCTTAAGATGCAGTAAATTTGCGTGAAGCTGATAACTTTGAAACCAATAACAGGATTTCAACGAAACTTCAGTATTATGCACGGAGCTTTCCGGGTGGAAAAAGGTCAAAAAGCTTATAATGTATTATTATTAAGTTTATTTGAGAAGATATCGGAATGGGATGTATTTCGAGCCCTTGATACCATATAAGAGCATTACCCTGATTGTTTTCTAATTTAGAGTTGTATAGTTTCCAGAAATTAGTCCTGTCTTACTTCAAGTATGTATAATTTGACCCCTCATTCTCTCTTTTTGTAATTTTTGGTCAAAACTAAAGTATATTCATGAAAATAAAAAAGAATTTGGACCTTTCATTCAATACCCCCAACCGGGAAATTTATAACCCCCGTCGCATGTATGGGGAGCAAATTTACATTACTCAGGGTATGCGTAGGATTTCATACTTCCTATATGTCCACGAAATTTCATTTTAGAGAAAAGTACGAGTGACGGGTAGACAGACGGTAAACTTTATTAAAAGTTTTGTTTCAGAAAAAACCTTAAAATCATATCAAAAACTACTTGAATTATCATATTGGCTTCCATATTTGATACCATCTGTCGGGCACAAATTGAATTTATTTCTCCTAACCAACTAATTTTCAACCAATATCTCAAGTATATCAAGTAGTTGATTGCTCCCATGGTGTACGTACGATATCCCTGATGACACTGATGTTCAACTGCTATATAATCATCCTAATCTCATACCATAAATACACAACATCTTATTGCGTTGAAAAAAGATTTGGTTTCACATTACATTGAACTCAAATCTAGCGCGTGTGCAACAATGTAACACTTTTTTGTAGATAATGTACTTTTGTTCAATATTGTTCATATTTTGTATTTTTGCTGATGTTAATACACACCACATTCCGTTGAAGGCGTATTTCTGAAGACGGCTAATACGGGTAATGTATCTACTATGAACTGTCGCCAATACTGTCGGTTTTCACCAGGGTTCCAAATAGCCAACACGAAAGTAAATTGCAAATCAACAAGACTAAAGTTAACAAAAGACAAAAAGAACAAGTTTTCAACAACTAGTATTGCGGGTAAATTCCATTACAATTTTCCTCCCCTACGAACTTTCGCCCCATCTTTAGCCTCTACAGCACTAGTTGAAAGTTGGGGGTGACAATTGGCTGACATATTCCTATCTATCAAAGTTTTCGTTTGAGATAGTGTCAGACCAACTTATTCCGATGATACGACGCAGACAGGCATTGACGAAAGCTTGGGGCTTTTGGATAACAGAGAAGTTCACTTTCCATATACCACACCCATATAGCAAGACCGATTGGACATCAGCACGGAACAGTCTAAATTTGATGTTGGTGATGAGATAACTGCATTTCCAGATTTTAGACTGAGCAACGAAAGCGGATCTAGCGCTGGTAATGTGACGGGCAACATCTATTTCGGTGTTAGCGTTAACAGAAAGCACGCTTCCTAGATATATATTGATCGACTTCTTCGATCAACATCATCATCAACGACCAACACCCGGTAACCGGTCTAGGCCTGCCTTAGTAAGCAACTCCAGACATCCCTGTTTTGCGCCGAGGTCCACCAATTCGATATCCCTAAAAGCTACGCCATCGTTCCATCTCAGGCAGGGTCTGCCTCGTTTTCTTTTTCTACCATAGATATTGCCCTTATAGACTTTCCGGACTGCGTCATCCTCATCCATACGGATTAAGGGACCGCCCACCCCAACCTGTTAAGCCGGATTTTATCCACAACCGGGCGGCCGTGGTATCGCTCATAGATGTCGTCATTATTTAGGCTACGGTATCGTCCATCCTCATGTAGGGGGCCAAAAATTCTTCGGAGGATTTTTCTCTCGAATGTGGCCAATAGTTCACAACTTTTTTTGCTAAGAACCCAAGCTCCAAGGAATACATAAGGCCTGGCAAGGTGATAGCCTTGTAAAGTAAGGGCTTTGACCCTATGGTGAGACGTTTCGAGCGAAAAAGTTTTTGTAAGCTGAAATAGGCTCTGTTGGCAGCCAAGAACGGGGCGCGGATTTCATCGTCATAGCTGTTATCGGTTGTGATTTTGGACCCTAGGTAGGAGAAATTTTCAACGGTCTCAAAGTTGTAGTCCCAGTTTGACCAGTGCGATTTGATGTTGTTGGTTCTTTGATTTTTGATGCTGTGCCCGAAGAACGTCGCCGATAACAAGAAGGAATAATATCGATGGCAAGATGAAACCTTGCCAACTTCGCTTTGGACCTCAAAATCCTCCGAGATTTCACCTCGATAATGTACGTGACATTTTGCGCAATCCTGTGTTGTTCTGATAATGGCCACTAGTTTCTCCAACATTTCCCTCCTCCGTTGAGCATTCCTCCTTCTTCACAATATCGAAAGCTTTCTTGAAATCGAGGAAGAGCAGGTAAAGCGAAGTTCAAAACTCAATGCACTATTCCAAAATGCTCCGTAGATTGATGTGATCAATGCAACAGGGTCTGGAGTGGAAACCAGCCTGCTCTCTGTTGATCAAGATTTCGAGATGTTCCTTCATGCATTCCAGGATTATTGTCACCCTCAAAAGAGGTCCTCTTCTTCCACTTTCTGGGAAAGGTCTCGGATTCCCAGGATTTCCGTACGAGTGGAAGTAGCAGTAACGACAGGTGCAGTGATAAACAACTCTGTGGGAAGACCGTCAAGCCCCACGGCTTTACTCTGTTTGAAGTCATTGACAGCCGAAATAATTTCTCTGCTGCATGGAGGAATAATCTGTACCCGCATGCTACGGTGACTAGCCATTATTTCATCCACAAGAGAAGGAACCTCTCCAGGTGTAATACAGTTAAGAATCGTGATGAAGTATTCTTTCCACGTCATCATGGGTAAGAAGTCGGCCGTTAACGTCCTCCCCAAGGAAAGATTTGCGAGCACTTTCAAGTTCTTTCGTGATGTGGTATATGATTCTGAAATCATTGCGTTCTACGACATCTTCCGCTTGCACTCACATGTCCGAGCAAGGTATTGTTAGAGTCCACCTTGACATTCATATTACCCATCACAATCGCAATGACACCTCCCTGAACCCCTCCATCTTCCTCTACTATATCGTTGATGCGTAGCATTGTAAAATTGTGATGCTCCTTAACCTGGATCGGAATCTTGCAGTTAGAAGCTTGTCAGAAACCGGTTCCCAGATCAAGAGATCGCGCCTTGCAGTAGCTGCCAGAAGCAACCCGACACGAGATTAGCGTGTGCCAGTGGAACCATACCAACGGTACGTTTCTTCCGCGGCAATGTATTGAGATTGATTCTTATTCTTAATCGATCCTGTAGTGAGTTTTCAGTTTCACGCTGCGTCTCGCACTTCGCTGATTGCAGCAATTTTCAAAGTGAACGCTCTTCTTCGAAACTCGTACTTGCAGGTTGTTAAATCTCACTGTTCTGATGCTCGAGTTGCTGTACGGGCTGAGAGTTTCTGTGTATGTCTGGTTGATTTTCCAAAGTTCAATTTGTTGGGTGGCATTTTAAATAATTCCGTTTCACATTCATTGAAGCTTCGTCTCTTTTGGATGAAATGGCTAGTCACCGTAACATGTGGATCGCAGAATTGCTATTTACATTTATACGGAAATCCTGGGAATCCGAGGCCTTTCTCAAAGGCTGGGAGAAGGGAAGATAATTAAGATGCCAAAAAAGGGTACCCGTTTTGAATGTGACAATTGGAGGAGTATCTGCTTGCTCCCTGCCGTTGCAAAGATAATGGCTAAGATAATCCTAGAACGTATTAGATAACATCTCGAAAGTTTTATCGACAAAGATCAGGATAGTTTCCGTTCTGTTTGCATTGACCACATTAACATTCTACGGATCATTTTGGAACAGTACGTGGAGTTTAGATCTTCACTTCACCTGTTGTTCATCGATTTCGAGAAAGCTTTCGATTGTATGAACAGGGATTGTATCTGGCGTACTCTATGCTTGAGGTGCATTCTGGAAAAACAAATAGTTATCACTAGAGTGACATATGATGGTACAAGTGTCAAGTGCTGCATCCCGGTAAAATCTTAAAATTATTCTGATCCAAAGCGTAGCCGGCTAGAGTTGTATCGTGCGTTGTTGATCAAGTTTCTGCCAACAGTGGCGCCGAACTATGATAGATGTGGCCCGACATATTAACAAAGCTAGATCCGCTTTCACTACCTTGTCTAAGATCGAGAAATCAGTTATCTCAACAACATCATGATGAGAATATTCCGTGCTAGTGTTCTTTCCGTGTTACTATACGGGAGTTCATTCCAAAGCTCCAAGCATTCGTGAACACCTGTCTGCGCCGTATCATCGGAGCACGCTGAGTTACTATTTCAAACAAATAAGTTGAGCGGTGTACAGGTCTGTCACCCGAGGGCGATGTAATCGGAAGGCGAAAGTACCAATGGGTAGGTCACATATTGAGAAGAGGCAACATTGCTGGCTCCACCAAGATCGCCGACGGGTGAATCGTCCAAGAGCAGTTGGCGTAAAACAGTAGAGGAGTGCTCAGGTCTCGGGAAGTCCTGGAGTTCAAGCGCATTGCAGCGAACCGTTAACGATGGTACGTAGGTGCGCTATATACCACAAGAGTTGAATGGCAATATATATGTAAACTAATGGACAATCTCTTTTAACCCCGTTAAGTATTGACAGATGGTGATTGACATAATTATTGACTTTTCGTCAAAATTTACATTTGCTAGTAAGAAGTTAATGTGTGCACTGGGCGAAAAGAACATGAACGCAGCATATCTGGACCAAAAATCTGTGAATGTTAGGTATGTAATAGCTTTGAAAATAACGACTTACCTGCAAAGGTCTTATAAGGCCATACTATATAAACATTTGCTTTTAAGATTGGTGCAGGCCCTTCGTTTCGGAAATTATATCTTTGAATAACTTCAGGACCAAGTTCACTCTCCTGTTTTGCAAACTGCGTTGGGAGGAATTCTGATACGTCGTACAATATATCGTTATCATGGACATTGCTAGGAAACATATGAATTAAGTTAACTGTTAATGTATATTCTCAAGTAAACTATATATTCCTGTGTATTTTTGACAAATCTCACTAACGAGCCTTTTAATATAACCTGCGGAAAATTTTCTTTAAATATCATCTTACCCAATAATTGTCAAACTTGCTTTCACTTCTATCTTTATCGATTTGACAATAATATTATCTGATTTAGTAGCCATATCTTCCGTATTTGTTGAATTGACTTCACAATAAAATCGATATTCAGGAACATTGTCAAATATTCCTGAAGGAGTCAAAATAATATTGAAGTTGACCTGAAAATATACAAATGTAAGCATTCGAATATGTATTGCCTCAGTAATAGCCGACTTGCAAGGATGGGTATTACTTACAAACTTTTTTGCAAGAAGTGGATTGCCAATATCACATTTTATTGTGGTATCATCTCCTCGAGAAACCGTTGAACAAGTCACTGCAGATGAGGATGTTGACTCAATCTTTCGGAAGTATAGTTTATTTTTAAAGGTCATAAAAAACCTAGATTCATAGGCATCTTCCCCTTGATTCGAGACTGAAACATTTACTTTCACTCGGTCCGAGAATCCAAGAGTATGGCTGTCTTCAGTGCTTTGCAATAAGAAGATTGAGATGAATTTGATAAAAATAAAGTGCCTAAAATTTCAGTATCAAATGATCAATTTATGATGAAGTTCACATTATACTACAAAGTGAATAATGCTTTTTCATTCAGTTGCTAAGAGAGCCTCCGATAAAGAAAAGTTAGTCATTTTAATAAATTATGTACAAAATAAAATAGAAACAAGTCGGAATACCGGATGCTTTGGGTATAAAGGTTTCATGTTTTTTTCGTTTCGGACGTTACTAAAAACTCAAAATATTCCTTCATATATTTCCAAATTTTCAGATATTTGTATACATATTGATGACATAAATATTGCTCTCATCCCAAGAACGCTATATACAGGATATTCAACTCCCAGCGCATTCTTCGAAATTTTACAGGCAGAAAAATAACTGCGTGGGACAAGTTCCGCGGATAAGGTCTGGTGTCAATGGCGTGTATATGATGAAGCACATTGGTGTGTGCCAATGCGGGCATGTGGTATTGCACAGCTGTTTATGGCTTGTCACATAAGATGGGGAAATGTTAACAAGAATAAATACATTAGCCACATGGGCCAAAGATAAACAATGCGATTCCGTGTCCCTTTGCCGCTGGATTTGCTTCTCGTGAATAGTCTTCTTCATCCTAAACAAACCTCGCCTATTACCGCGTACTAATGCGTACATATGGACACATAGAATGTATGTAAGTACATATAATGAGAATATCCGCGATTGATAAGGGGTTGCACCGATCGTGGAAAATATGCGAGAGAGGGGTCTTGGATGGCATGGTCACGTAATTCGCGCTAACGAGAATTCACTTGCCAAGATTGGTGTGAAATTCGAAGTCGATGGTAAACGAGCAAAAGGCCGGCCGAAATAAGGGACGCTTAATACGCTGGGTGGGGATTTAAAAGCCTCGAGATTGCATCCAGATCAGGCATTTGATAGAGCCAAATGGCGAAACTGATCACGACGACCCGACCCCGCTTGTGAACGGGACAAAGGCTGAAGAAAAAAAGAATGCGTATATGGATACACGTCCTTACATAACTAAATGAAGTTAGAATATCTCCACATTACTCCATGAGACAAAGTATAGATATATAATAATAATAATCGCTGGCACAACAATCCATATTGGATCAGGGCCTTGAAGTGTGTTAGAGCACTTCATTCAAGACCGTAACGGTACACTACAGAGCACTGTAGGAGGCAATGTGGTCAGCATTACGCTCGCCCTAGATTATTACCCTGATTTGACTCAGGTACTCATTCACAGGTGAGTCGACTGGTATCCGACGTCAAATCACGATACAAATCCCACTGCCGCCAGCGAGATTTGAACCGCGACCTTCCGTACGACAGCCTTGTACTCTAACCACTCAGCTATCCGGACACAAAGTATAGATATATACATTTATAAATATGTAAGTTGAATACCGCTGGTATTATTTAGATATTTATTTATTTATTTAACAGAGTAAACTTCAAATACTTATTGGCCTCAGGAGGAGGAGAAAGCACAGAAGGAACGCTTTTCTTAAATTAGAGGCAACGGGTGAATTTACGTTGCACATTTTCAAGACCAGATCACGAAGGAACTGAAGGAGGGCGGGATGGAGTCAAAATCAGAGATGGAGCGAAGTATTAAGCCTGACAGTTCTGCTGCTCGAGGCAATGGATGTCAAACCGGAGCTTTTTGTCGAAAGTGACTCCTAGGTCTCGAGTGGAATTTAGGTATGATAAGAAAGGATCATATATAACATATATGTGCATAGGTCGGTCTCGAGTAATTGATGCTGATAATAACTAAAAAACTAATAACTAAAAAGAGCCAAAAAGGAAAACTAAAAAGCGCCGTACACGTCTTGGAAGTACAATAAATTCACGTGGAATACATCTGCTATACCTGCTATACCTTTGTTACTAATAGTTGGATTGTCTTGAAGAATTGTGTCTTACAATATCACTTATACTGATTTTGAACTTCTAGGACGAAAAGCAAGTTTTCGTGTAAATTTCTTGAATATCATACTATGCTATTATTGACTTTATCTAAGCAGATATCGAAATGGAATGTAAAGGGACCCACAGACCGCATATTCTTCTCAAATTTCGTGACAAGAGATTCAACCGTTTTCGAGTAAATCGGGTGTGACCGAGAGACAGATAGACATTGAAAACTGAAAATTAGCTAAATCACATTTCCAAAAGCCGTTAACGATGGCGATAAAAGTGGTTGACGCACTGTGCTTCGCATTGGGACTTATGGTAACCATACGGAATTTGGCACAATTAACATGGGTCCAAACTGAAATAAAGTTTAAAAATTGTGTACTTATTCATAGAGTGATTGAATGCTCAAAATTTAAAGTTCAATTGTGAAAAAAATTTAATTATTAGCGTATGGATCTAAGAACAAGTCCGGAAACCGGAAGCTGGATGCTTTAGGTACGAATGGTTTTGTGTATTTCACGTAATTTATCCATATATTATGTGAGGGTATCCACTTTCGGGTGATATTGACATTCACAGGTTTCAATTTTCAAATAGGCAACAATTTTGACGTATTATATAATAACTTTGTTAGTAATATTGCGATTTACACCAAGCTTGGTAATATCATGCTCTACATTATAGCCCACATCACTGCAAAATTTCGTGGTACTGGGATGAATTTAAGAGGGGTTTCAGGCCAATTACAAAAAATTATAGTAATATACTATTATTAACTTTATTTGAACAGAAATCGGTATGGAAGGTGTTTCGGAGCCCAGGCACCATATAGTGGCAGCCTCCTGATTTTTTTCAGATTTTCCGGTTTGGTAGTTTCTGAGAATGGCCCCCGTAAAGAAGTGATCACTTTCAACCCCCTGCACTCCCCACCTTTCCAACAAATGTTAAAACTAAGACCGGCTTCGAAAAGTACTAGCCGAGACCTTTGATTTGATACCCCACATAACTAGATTTGATGAAAAAAAATTTTACGCCTCCTTTTTGCATGTAACGTAAAAGGATGTAACTCACTGTATATGTGAGCGTTCACAGTTCCCACCTTTCTACCAAATTTGGTGTCAATCATTATAACCGTCTCCGAGAAAAATGCGTGTGACGGACAGACAGACAGACGGACAGATGGACAGAGGGACAGACGGACAGACAGACAGACAGAACGGCGAAAATAAACAGGGTGTATGTGTACAGTTGTTACGTCCCACCAAGCCTGACACTGCCCGAATTCGAGGAAATGTTTGACAGTCTAGTTCTCGACGCAAGGGGTCGTAGTCCAAGGGTGATTGCTGGTGACTTCAATGCTTGGACCCGTGAGTGGGGTAGCAAAGAGACAAATGCAAGGGGCCGCAGTCTATTAGACGCTTTCGCACAGTTGGATGTCGTTCTGGTCAACGAAGGATATGTAAACACTTTTCAGAAAGGGGGGTCTACCTCAATCGTATACCTAACCGAAAGAGCTGCCCATGTGGCCCAATGCATCGCGAAAGCGTGTGACACGTTCATGCCGAGAAGGTGCTTTTTCCCCAGTAGAAGACCATACTATTGGTGGAATGCTGAACTGGCCAGCCCTCGATCAGCCTGTCACCGAGCCAGAAGAGCGGCTCAAAGAGCGGTAGGCAGAATCGACCAAGGGCAAAAAGAGCGCGCCTATAAGGAAGCTCACAAAACCCTGAAGCTCGTCATCCAACAGAGCAAAAGGGAATACTTTAAGGAGCTCTATTTAGAAGCGGAGTCCGATCATCTCCGCAGATCACGTGTCTTTCACTTTTGTTAAAAATTATCCAGCGGTTATTCCCTCAGCAAGAGGAGGGCATAGACAGCTTCCAGCGACCTCTGAACGACACGGCAATACCGCCAGTCACCAGTGACGAGCTGCTGGAGATCTGCGCTAGGATAGGAGATAACAAAGCTCCGGGTCTGGATGGCGTGCCGAATAAGGCCCTCAAGCTTGTCGTGAAATCCAGGCCGGACAGGTTCGCTGAGTTGTTCGAAGCGTGCATGTCCAAAGGGATATTTCCTGCATCATGGAAACGACAGAAGTTGGTGCTACTGCCTAAGGCTGGCAAACCTTCAGGTGAGCCAACCTCCTACAGACCTATTTGTCGTTTGAACACTGTGGGCAAAATGGTAGAGCGAGTAATCTATAATAGATTACTCCCGGTTGTTGATTGCCAGGGAGGTCTCTCAGATCGGCAGCATGGGTTCCGTAAAGCCAGATCAACCATTGATGCCATCAAAATGGTTACTGGCTTGGCCGAAGATGCAATCCACGGAAAGGGCAGTACTAGCAAATATTGCATAGTAGTGACCCTGGATGTGAGAAATGCATTCAATTCGGCCAATTGGAACCTAGTACGGGAATTTCTGGCGAAGATTGGTATTTCCGCTTATCTTGCAGCTCTTGTCAACAGCTATTTACAAGAACGGAGGCTTTGGTATGACACCGATGACGGACCCCAGGAGTATGTTGTCTCCGTGGGTGTCCCACAGGGCTCCGTACTGGGCCCACTGCTGTGGAACATCATGTACAACGATGTTTTTAATCTTCCCCTTCCGAAGGAACCCACGGTGGTGGGCTACGCCGATGATATAGTGCTGGTTGTTGTCGCAAAGCATCTCGAAGATGCTGAGTTATACTCATGCGAAGCGATCAGTGCTGTTAAGGGTTGGCTAGAGAGTTCTGGTCTGACACTTGTGGAGAAAAAAACAGAAGCGGTCCTAATCACCAAGTGCCGTAAAAGAAATTTTGCCCGTATTCAAATTGGGAATCATATCATCACTTCTAAGCCTGCGATCCAATACTTGGGAGTGATGATAGATGGGAAGCTTAGCTATAAGGCACACGTGCAGTATGTCTATGACATAGCATCCACTGCGAGTGTGGCCCTTTGCAAGAATGATGCCGAACGTGGGAGGGCCACGACATGCTTCCAGGTTGCTTATAGCTAGGATAGTGAGTTCGATCCTGCTCTATGCAGCTCCAGTTTGGGGAAAGGCATTGCAGGTTACATTTAACGCTAACAAACTGAGCTCAGTCCACAGAAGAACAGTCCTTAGGGGTGTGCTCGGCATTTAGGACTGTCTCAGATGATGCAGCATTCGTTTCTGGAATGATGCCCATTGACATCTTGGCAGATGAGATGACGTATATATATTCTATCTCCCCTTTATCGCAGACTAAGAACGCCGAAAGGGAGAGATCGCTAAATAGATGCCAAGAGCGTTGGGAACGCTCGGGAAAGAGTCGGTGAACTCACAGGCTCATTCCTGCCATCAAGGAGTGGTTGGAGAGACGAAACGGTGAGATTAATTATAATCTCAATTAATTATAATCTCACCCAGTTTCTCATGGGACATGGAGGATATCGCCAATACCTGCGCAGGTTTAAATTGGAGACCTCACCAGACTGTCCAAATTGCGGACCCACAGCATGTATTCTTCCACTGTTCAAGGTTTGTTGAGGAAAGGAAGAACCTAGAGGAGACTCTAGGAGAGGTGCTCATACCAGAGAATCTGGTGCGAAAAATGCTAGCATGTCAGGAAGACTGGGATGCGATCAACTCCATGGTCATATCCAGAGCAAACTGCGAAAGGCAGAGGAGACCAGAAAAGCGTGGTTACGTACGCCGCGTAGAGACGAAAGGGGACCAAGCTAAAATTCGCTGACTCCGCCCCGTACGGTGGTTCCACGGGGCTTGGAGGGAGTCGGGGGTGGTTTTAGTGGGTAAGAATCCCACACGCTGGCGTGTCCAGGCCAGTGTCTTTTGAAGATTTCCACCTCCTTAAAAAATAATAAAGTGAATATATGTATTTGTATGTGAGACTATTCAATGTAGTGTGATATTGATTGATATTGAATGACTTAGGACACTTTTTCCGAAAACGGACCAGACTACACAGCAATATTTAAGGGTGTTTTTAACAAAGGGAATTGAAAAATGTTAAGGAGCGCTAAATTAAGGTAAAGCCAGAGGAAGGACGTACGATAAAACCAGATATTGTGGAAGCTAGACTGTGAATAGAGATAGTTTGGAGAAGAGCACATTGTGGTCATCCAATGCTTTGTTGCAATCAGTATAAATAGCGTGTATTTCCTGTCGTAAATTAAAGCATTTAGCAACGAAGCCGAGACCAAAAGATTTGCAGCGTAGATCGATGTTTCACGAAACAATAAGGTGGCCGAAATGTGCGACCAGCCAGTCGTAGACGTATCTTGTTGTGATTAATATAATGTGGTAGAATCAACTTAAAGGAGATTTCGGAATAGGGATAGTTTGAAGTCTAGTGAGTCCTATGAGTTGAGGCTTAAATATAATAAAATACACTTAAAGTCTTCCCTGCTTGTCGTAAGAGACGACTAAAAAGAATAGAAATTTTTGGGCTAGCAACCTGCAAACTTTCAAACTTTATTGCAACTGAAACATCAACAACAGCTCGGAAAGGGACTGACCTCACGACTACGACCTTTGGCTGTCAAAAATGGACTATGATTGATTGATTAAACTGAAAATTCTGGGTCTAAGCGAAGTAAGATGGTGAAACTCAAGAGAGCACTACTTTCCCTCTTGCGACAATGTGCTTTTGTACTCTGGAACGCCAAGTGGTATCAGACGCGAATTAGGTATCGGTTTGCTTCTGACCATCAGCTTCTGACGGGCATCGGTTTCTGAAAGACTTCTACTCACAATTGTCCAATGCTACGTGCCAACGGAGACTTCCGGTATAGTGGAAAAAGATGCTTTCTATGAGCAATTAAACGCAGTTCATGGTAGGCTTTCTAAAGGTGACATTGTGATCATAATGGGTGATCTGATTTGGAAACACGGTCTTCGTGTCACTAAAGATAAATGCGGGAAGTTTGTAGATTTCTACAACAGAATTTACCATTGACCACTTTTCAATCGGCAGTAAATTTAGGAATTGTCTTTTGAATGTGTATAATAAGAGTGGTGTTGACATCGGCCTCTAGTGGTCGCATACCTTGTATTGAGCTCTGATACCGTGCGAAAGCCCGGAAGGTTCAACGTAGTATACGCCATAACAAAAGAGAATATATTACTACGCTGGTCAGCAAAGCGAGATATGCCACAGATAGCAGCGATTTCAGAACTGTATACCGCGTATATCACGAACTGCATGAGGTCTGTTTGCGTACAAAGTGCAACTTTTTATAAAACAGGTTATTGATCAGCTCATAGCTTTTTATTTCTTATACGTGCAATCCGATATCATAATTGCTGACATCGAATTGCATAGGTCTTAAATTTTGGTTGATGAGTCGATCGGATGGCTATTTTATGAATATTGCGAATCTGTGCATTATCGCGGCAAATGAACTTTGTTAGGTTTCATGTTGGTAATCTTGATCAAGAGTGGTGTCTTTCGTGTGCAATAAAGCTGTAGATACCGAACTTTTAGGTTCTCTTGTGTTTTCGTTCAAATCTTCCGACAGTCTTATGAGGAACGTTATCGGGAGACGCTTCATTCATTCACTCTCCCGAGATGGCCTACGAGTGCGTCATCTCAGGGAAATCTTGGAGGGAATTAAAGTGCATTTCAGCAGACCTGGAAACATGGTGCGTAAACGTAGTGAAACGCTATGCCACACCAACTTGTGAACGATAACCATATAATAATATTCTTTGAATGAAACAGAAATAACATAATAATACTAGCACCAAAAATTGGCAACTTATTATATCAGACGGAGTGATTGATTGCCTACGTTTTGAAGTGATCATTGTCATATGGGTTGTAGTAAGTTTGCTTTATCAATTGCGTGATTATCCTTACTACGGCTATAAATATAAATACGTATTTATTTACCTCAATGTGAGCTGCAGATCAGGTACACAGACTTCATCTGAACCACAGTTCGTCATTATTCTCATTTCATCACGTATAGTTTGTTCAGATTCCGGGTTGACTATTGGAGTAATGGTTGATTTCTTCATTCCCTTATCTCTATCTTCCTGTAGTTGATATACCATTTCAGCCATAAGAGGTGATAGCTTGTCCACCAGCTGAGGATTGATGTAGATGGAATATGAAATGCAACTCCTCTTTCGAAAGACAAGGTGTTTTATAAAAGTTCTTGAGTAATCCTTGCTGCCTGAGAAAAACATTCGCTTTTCACCTTTCATCTCTCCGTCTAGCATCAACACGCCAACAATATCTAAAGAAAAGGGAAGAGCTGTTCAATAAATGGATCTATAAAAATATTTTCCTAAAGAATTTCTAAATTTGATTGAATGACCAAATGGGGCAAGCCAGAAACCAGAATTTGGGCGCTTAATAGTCTTTTTGGATTTCTTAAGAAAAAATTTTATTTGCACGATTTTACGAATTCAGTTGTTAAATTCTGGTCTTCAAGACCTGTTTAATGTAGTATATATGTATGTACATATGCCACCATCACAAATTTTCTGTTAAGGAGTTTGTGATGATTAGTCCTGCCTTACTTTATGTCTGCAATTTGCAGAGAGTATGTAGATTTTTTATTGATCCCTCGATGATGATCATCTCCGCCTCACCCTAACATTGGACGACTTTTGATTATCGTATCAGGATATGAGTTGGGAAGTAGAATGTGTACGTTATTCGATTACCGTGTCGAGAATCGGCTGTCGTTCGACAGTGAAAGGTGTATCTTGCTAATGGGATGACAAATACTCAGAATAATCCGTCTGAGAATAATGCTGAGTATTAGACCACCATTCAAAATGTTCTTTTCTCGGGGCTACTCCCACCCCGTCCCAAGGTTTGGTTGACTGCGGAATCTTGCAATCTGATTGACGAGCGTAAGAGGTTGTAGATTCTATTGAACGCTGTCAGTGCTGATAAGCATAACATTTCAACATTGTGTGAAATCCCGACAAGCGCAATACGCGTCGTGACAAAGGGAATTTAATATATTATTCACTAATCAGGGAAACAGAAGCTACCGCAGAATGTAATGGTTTCAGAACCATACACAGCATCCTAAAAAAATAGTTGGTGGTTGCAAATTTTTCAATGGACTTGTGAGTGGCATTAACAGTCGACTCCTCATTCAAATCAACTCAAGAGGTGGAAGGAGCCTTATATCACGGTTTTCAACAGTATTACATCCAGTGAAGTTTCGCCCCTCGTGGATGTAGTGGATAGTCTCTGTAACATGCATGTACTGCCCGCTTCGGTTGATCGCTACTCCTGCAGCTGCTACTTTTGCTTATATGGGAATCCTATGATTCCGAGATCGTTCCCAGAGAATGGAATAAGCTGTTGAGTACACCAAGTTGCAGGGTTATTCGCTAGAACAATTGGGAGCGGGGCGTCCTGCCAGAGAGCACGAAAGACTTGCAGAAGTATTGTGGACATTTTGACTGGGCATAATTCACTAGCAGCACTGGATCCGTGAATTTGGTGTCGGATTGAATGCACACCTTTCATAAAGCGGATCTTTATGATCAGGTTGAGTTTCGAATAATTGGCAACTCATATCTAATTATTAGATTCAAAAGATATTCCTTAAGTTTGGCATGAGATGGACAAGGTGGCGGTGAGGAAAAATTGTTGCAGAATACGCTTTTCCTTCGTGAAAATATGGGACTGCTTATTTTAACTTCTTTTGTACGCAGAATATAAAGCCATTAAGCTTGGCTGTACTATCCTCAGTAAAACAAAAATAAAATGCTGAGATCAGGGAAAAAGATAAATAGAGTATAGTTGGAGTTATTCTACTATGCTAAATCCTACCTGATCTCTCTTGGTGACAGGCCCCGCGACAGGTCGACCAAGAAAATGCATACAATGTCGTTACAAACATGATGATCGGATTGAGTCACAAGCCTCGAAGAAATGCTAGGGCGTCCACCTCAGTCGACGCGGCAGGACGGGCCCCGGTCCTGTCGAGAAATGGGCAAGGGTTCTTGACGCATGGACGGCGTCAGGACGTAAGCAAGTTAGTCCGCACACAACGAACAAAACAAATACGTATCTGCACGCTAAATGTTGGTACTCTAACTGGAAAGACCGAGGAACTCGCAAGAGCCCTTCGGAAAAGGTGCATTGATATCTGCGCTCTGTAAGAAACCCGATGGTCTGGTGCCAAAAGCTGCGACATTGAACGCGAACGCGGTAAAAATGGCTACAAACTTCTCTATTTTGGTAACCCACACACTCAATATGGTGTTGGCGTTGCCATCTCAGAGGGTTTCCGTGATGCCATTAAAGAAGTCGAACGATTTGATGATTGGCTGATGAAGCTCACCATTATATCAGTTGATCGCACTATTCACTTCTTCACCGCGTATGTACTACAGACAGGTCGACCTGATGCCAAGAAAGATGCCTTCTGGCAACTTCTCGATGAAAAGACTTGTCAAGTGCCTGCTGACGATTACATAATCATTGCCGGCGACCTTAATGGTCATGTGGGTGAAAAGGCAGACGGTAACAGGTGCCATGGGGGAAAGGGGTTCGGAGCGCGCAATGAAGGTGGCGAGCGTATAATCGATTTTGCGGACACCCATGACCTTGTACTTATGAATACATGGTTCATCAAACGATTGTCGTAAGACGCCAACATTTTACCACTGCCACTGATTACAAAGTCGTTCCCTATGAGACCATCGCACCTCAACATCGGCCGTTGATTGCCGACCTGCGAATTAAGCCACCGATAAAACAGCGTGAGGAACGCACTGGCCCGCCGCGCATTAAATGGTGGCGATTTGGTGAGAAGAAAGAAGAAACGGTCTCACTCATACGATTGCCAACCATTACGAATGTGGAACAAACATGGAACCAAAGCGGCCTCTGCAACCCTCGGGGTCACCAAGCCGGGTAAGCGGTACATCAACCGAAATACTTGGCTTTGGAATGATGATGTTGAAATGAAGGTCCGTGAAAAGAAACGCCTCTACCACAAATTTCTCGACGATAAAACGCCTGGTAATTGGCAAATTTATAAGAATGCCAACCGGGAAGCAAAGAAAGCGGTCGCTGTCACCCGAGCGAACCATTTCAAAAATCTTTACGATAAACTGGACACTCTGAATGGCGAGAGAGATCTGTATCGACTTGCTAAAAGCCGTGATGAACGCACACAGGATATCGAACACTTCTTTTGTGTTAATGACAAGAACGGTACTTTGCTTACCAACCGTCGAGCCGCAACGGATAGATGGCGAGAATACTTCGAGCAGATTTCAACTGAAGAATTTGCTCATCCTCCACTTCCACAATCATTGCCGACATTTGGAGCAGTTCCACCAGTCAGCGCAACTGAAGTCGAGGAGGCAATAAAACAAATGAAATCGGGGAAAGCAACAGGACTTGACGACATCGCATCTGAGCTCTGGAAAGCGAAGAGCTGGGACCCAACACTGTGGCTCAGTGAATTCTTTAACCGGGTTATTCAGGAAGGAAGAACACCATCTGACTGGCAAGAAAGCACCACTGTTCCAATATGGAAAAAGAAAGGTAGTCCAGCAGAATGTTCAAATTACCGTCCGATCCGGTTACTTTCCCCTACCATGAAGATGTTTGAACGCATTCTTCACAACCGTATTCGCGAAATCGTTGAAATAACCGTGAATCAAGCCGGATTTGTCAAGATCTGCGGAATTACTGACGCAATACACGCTGCGCGGTTACTCATAGAGAAAGCATCGCCCTCTTTACATTGCCTTTCTGGATCTAGAGAAAGCGTGTGACCGTGTACCACACGAACTCATCTGGTATGCTTTACGACAACACTTCGTGCCAGAAGAACTCGTGCGCTGTGTTCAATTGCTCTACCACGACCCGAAAAGTAAAGTTCGAATTATGGCGGGTGTATCAAATCCGCTTCGTGTCTTTGTTGGTGTTCATCAAGGAAGTGCCCTCTCACCACTCCTCTTTGTCCTTGTTATGGACACCGTCACACGGGATATCCAACGTCCAGCGCCCTACACACTGCTTTATGCAGATGATGTTTTCCTTGCATCTGATAGCAAAAATGATCTCGAGCAACTTGTTCAAAAATGGAATGATCGCCCCATGCAACACGGTCTTAGATTGAATTTAAACAAAACTGAATTTTTAACAACCGATCCCCATGAAACAGGCACAATCACTGTCAGCGGCAGTGATCTGCCCAGAACTGAGCGATTTAAATACCTCGGGTCAACGCTATCAGCCAATGGAGAGCTGCGTTATGAAATTGCTTCACGCATTAACGCAACCTGGATGAAGTGGCGTTCCACCACTGGTGTCCTTTGTGATCCACGTATCAACGAACGTCTCAAATCTAAAATTTAACGCAATGTCGTCCATCCAGTCGCTCTCTATGGTTCTGAGTGTTGGCCGACCAAAAAAGACAATGAACGGCGTCTTGCGGTAATGGAGACGAAGATGCTACGTTGGACTAGTGGCGTGACACGTTTAGATCACATCCGAAATGAGGATATCCGCGATCGTTATGGGGTTGCACCGATCGTGGAAAAGTTGCGAGAGAGGCGTCTTCGATGGTATGGTCACGCAATTCGTGCAAACGAAAATTCACGTGCCAAGATTGGTCTGAACATCGAAGTCGATGGTAAACGACCAAAAAGCAGACTTAAGCAACGGTGGCTTGATAAGCTCGATGGGGATTTGAAAGCCTCGAGATTGCACCCAGATCAGGCATTCGATAGAGCCAAATGGTGAAGCCGATCATGACGAGCCGACCCCGCTTGTGAACGGGACAAAGGTTGAAGAAAAAGAAGAAGAAGAAGAAGAAGTGTCCGTACGTGTGAAGATCCGCACTTCGGTGGAGCTTAAATATTTACGGGCGGATCTTCAGTGTATACCACTTCGGCGGATCATCAATGTTTCCGGGCGGACCTTCATGATATAGTCATATGGAATATCAAATTAAAAGTCTGAGTGAGTACTTTTCGAAGCCGGTCTTAGTTTTGACATTCGATCATCTCTTTAACGAACCCATTCTCAGAAACTACTCAACCGAAAAATCTGAAAAAAATCAAGAGGTTGCTACTATATGATGGTTAGTCTTCAATTTTCAAAGATGCAACAACTTTGACGTATTATAACTTCGTTAGCAATAGTACGATTTTCATCAAACTAAATAAGATCGTGCTCTATATTATAGCCTATATCACTGGAATTTCGTGGTACTAGGATGAACTTAAGGGGGTTTTTGCAGCCAATTACTAAAAATTATGTTAATATACTATTATTAACTTTATTTGAAGAGATGTCGGTATGGAAGGTATTTCGGAGCCCAGGCATCATATAGTGGCAGCCTCCTGATGTTCTTCAGGTTTTTCGGTTTGGTAATTTCTGAGAATGGCCGCCTTAATGAAATGATCACTTCTAACAAATCCCAAAACTAACCGGCTTCAAAAAGTACTAATCGAGACCTTTCATTTGATACCCCACATGACTATATTTGATGAAAAAAAATTTACACCCCCTTTTGCATGTATGGGGACTACCTTAAATTCGACGTAAAAGGATGTAACTCACTGTATGCGTGAGCGTTCACAGTTCCCACCTATCTACCAAATTTGGTATCAACCGATATAACCGTCTCCGAGAAAAATGCGTGTGACGGACGGACAGACAGACGGACAGACGGACAGACGGACAGACGAACAGACGGACAGACGGACAGACGGACAGACGGACAGACGGACAGACGGACAGACGGACAGACGGACAGACGGACAGACGGACAGACGGACAGACGGACAGACAGACAGACAGTAAACCGATTTTAATAAGGTTTTGTGTTTACACTAAACCTTAAAAAGAAACCCAGAGGTGTACCTATGTAGAATCTAGGCTTCAAAATACATCCTATTTCGATATCTAATAATAATAATAATCATTGGCGCAACAATCCATATTGGATCAGGGCCTTGAAGTATGTAACGGTACACTACAGTACACTGTAGGAGGCAATGTGGTCAGCATTCCGCTCGCCCGAGATTATTATCCTGATTTGACTCAGGTACTCATTCACAGCTAAGTCGACTGGTATCCGACGTCAAATCACCATTCAAATCCTACTGCCACCAGTGAGGTTGGAATCGCGACCTTCCGTACAACAGCCTTGTGCTCTAACCACTCAGCTATCCGGTATCTACTTAAACAAAATTAATAATGGAATATTATTATATTTTGAACATATATTTCGATTTAAAAAAAAAAACAACCCTTGAATAAATACTAAACGTGCGAAATTTGACATCAGTGTAAATGACTTGCATATCTTAGAGTTTTGGAATACATAGGGAAATATTTCGATCTTTTAGTTGAAAATCACAAAACCGACAGTATCCAGCTTCTGGTTTCCGATTTGTTTCTTCTTGATTACAACATATCTTTCCGTGTATAAGAAAGCCAAATCATGATGTTTATAAACGCGTTATACTTCCAGCGTTTTTGTATCTTTTCTACACTTTCTGTTGTTTCAGAGTCAGAAAAAGTATGCTCGAAATTTTTTCTTGAAAACTGAAAAACATTTATATGAAATTTTCAATCCCTCAATAATTGAATTTGAATTGAGAAAACCTGACGTCGACTAATACTCTAAATGCCAACATCTATGTAGTTTCACTTATTCTTATATACTGGAGTCTAACTGTCAAATACATACATAGATCATTTTGAACCAGAAACTTGACCTGAACTTATTGGTTTTCCTCCACTTACCTATTTCTAGTGGCAGCCTTTCTCCCGTGAAACTAAAACATGAATTTTGCGTAACGCAAGCTACTTCAGTTCCATTTTCCTTACAGAGTCTTTCATCTAATGAAATAATTTTTGGGTTAATTTCAAAACTTAGAGATGCATTTATGAGTATCACAGGGCGAGCTCTGAAAATAAAAGGAAATCTTTGTAAAAAATATGTTCATGAATACGTCCTTGCATTGAATCCTACTTCAAAATTACCACCGTATCCGATTCATATGCTCCAACGATAAGATCTGGGTATCCATTTCCATCTGCATCTATTCCACTAGCTAGCGAGAAACCAAAAGTGCTAGAAAATGGCTCAGGAAAATCTTCCGCATATAGAACCTGACTATATTTTAAAGATGGACCAACAACAGATCCTCGATAAATATAGATGGCTCCCCGATTATTGACACCATCATAAGGTGCTCCAACAGCGAAATCTTCATATCCATCTAAGTCAATGTCTCCGAGTGAGGCTAAAGACATTCCAAAACGGCCAGATGATTTCATTCCATCGATTATTATGGGTTTAAAAAAATCACTCTGGAAAGATTTCTCGAGTTCTATTCTACTTCTGGTAACTGCTAACATTTATTTTTGAATAATAGAGAGCTAGAATTTACTCTTCTACGGGATTAACTTAATCCCATTCAATAAGATTACTTACCTTCTGCCGATTCTGTATGAAAACATATATTCGTCCAGTATCAAAGGTTCCAGAATCCATTTGGGCGTACATAGGAGCACTTACAATCAAATCGTCGTTCGAGTCTCCATTGACATCTACGGAACATAAAGCATATCCAAAATATGCTCCCAGTTGGGCACCAGAAATGCGTTTTACAACACCACCAGCAGCATTGAAAATAATGACCTCCCCCAGATATCTGGCACCCCGTGGTAAACTAGCAGCCAGGACGCCGTGTAAGCCAAATTTCAACGCTGCTATAGAGTATTGAAAGTAAGACGAAAATGTTTTTTCAATCACTGTGGTCCTCATCCCAGTTCGCTCACGGTATGTTTTCAGGTCGATCGGGTAAATATACGCTAAGGTGAATGAACAATTGGTATAAAGATAATGCAATGAAATAAGTGATTTGCAAAATAAAACA
Source organism: Hermetia illucens (assembly GCF_905115235.1). Lineage (NCBI taxonomy): Eukaryota > Metazoa > Arthropoda > Insecta > Diptera > Stratiomyidae > Hermetia > Hermetia illucens. The sequence continues at coordinate 80,366,243 of NC_051852.1, read as the reverse complement.
ATTTTTTAGCCGTTCTCTTCCGATTTTTTTTATAAAATTTTTGAATACAGAGTAATTCATTTTTATAAAATTATTACACACAAATATATACTCACACGAACGGGGGTACACGGCATGACTTGGAGAGCCAATATATAAATATTCCCTATCCTGGAAGAAGAATATTTTCCATTAACTAAAGTTTTTTTATCTTAGCTACTTTAAATAAAAAGGCGGGCAGCAGTAACGGGGCTTCACCTTCTCTCTTGAAAATGTTGTACTGAACCCAGCTTGACAGTATTGATCTTCCACGGCTAGCTCCCGCTTTGCTGAATAAAAAAATAAAATGCTATTAGTTCCATTGGCTTAATCTCCGCACATGGTGCCGCAAAAGTTTCTAGACCCCGATGTTAAAAAAATTGCCTGAATGAGTGTACCGGGCAAAAAACTGCCTTAGAAAATCTGTTAACTCTCTATACTTTTTAAGGTTTTGTGTGAAACAAAACTTAAACAAAAATGTCTGTCTGTCCGTCTCTCTGTCCGTCTGTCTTTTTGGAGGTGGAAATCTTCAAAAGACTCTGGCTTGGGCACGCCAGAGTGTGGGATTTTTATCCACGAAACCACTCCCGACTCCCCGCCTACCACGTGCAACCACCTTTTTAGGCATTACATCACCGGGTGGAGTTAGCTTACTTTAGCCAGGCCTCCTTTCGTCTACCCGCGGGGTTCGTAACCGCGCCTTCCTCACTTCTTCTGCTTTTCGCAGTTTATCCTGAATTACAGCGATCATGGAATTGATCGCATCGCTGGGTCCACTGGGACCTCGTCGCAGTTTGGACAATTAGGCGAGGTATCCAATTTAAACATGTACAGGTATTGACGGTATCCTCCATTGCCAGTGAGAAAGTGGGTGAGATTATAATTGATCTCCCCATGCTTTCTCTCCAGCCACTCTCCGATGGAAGGGATCAACCTGTAAGTCCAACGACCCTTTTCTGGCTGGTCCCATCACTGTTGCCATCTGCTTATGAATCTCTCCTTTTCCGCCTTTTTCACCTGAGATAAGGGAGAAATGGACCTGGTGTTATAAATGTTCATCATTTCGGTTGCCAGGATGTCGATCGGCATCATTCCCGAGATGACGAATGCTGCATCATCTGAGACGGTCCTGAAGGCAGAACACACCCTTAAGGATGTTCTTCTGTAAACCGTACTCAGTACCTTTCCCCAAGCTGGGACTGCATACAGCATGATAGAGCTTACCACCCTGGCTATGAGCAGCTTGCAAGTATGCCGCGGGCCTTCTACGTTCGGCATCATCCTGACCAAAGCCATACTCGTGGTGGATGCTCTTTTACAAGTATGCTCTATGTGCTGCTTAAAATTAAGTCCTCCGTCTATCATCATCATCATCAACGGCGCAACAACCGGTATCCGGTCTAGGCCTGCCTTAATAAGGAACTCCAGACATCCCGGTTTTGCGCCGAGGTCCACCAATTCGATATCCCTAAAAGCTGTCTGGCGTCCTGGCCCACGCCATCGCTCCATCTTAGGCAGGGTCTGCCTCGTCTTCTTTTTCTACCATGGATATTGCCCTTATAGACTTTCCGGGTGGGATCATCCTCATCCATACATAGTTGTTATCGGTTGTGATTTTCGACCCTAGATAGGAGAAATTGTCAACGGTCTCAAAGTTGTATTCCCCTATCCTTATTCTTGTTCGTGCTTGTGTTTGACCAGTGCGGTTTGATGTTGTTGGTTGATTCTTCTTCGGTGCTGACGTTGCCACCATGTATTTTGTCTTGCCTTCATTGATGTGCAGCCCAAGATCTCGCGCCGCCTGCTCGATCTGGATGAAGGCAGTTTGAACATCTCGGGTGGTTCTTCCCATGATGTCGATATCGTCAACATAGGCCAGTAGTTGGGTGGACTTGAAGAGGATCGTACCTCTTGCATTCACCTCAGCATCACGGATCACTTTCTCGAGGGCCAGGTTAAAGAGGACGCATGATAGCGCATCCCCTTGTCGTAGACCGTTGTTGATGTCGAATGGTCTTGAGAGTGATCCTGCTGCTTTTATCTGGCCTCGCACATTGGTCAGGGTCAGCCTAGTCAGTCTTATTAGTTTCGTCGGGATACCGAATTCCCTCATGGCCGTGTACAGTTTTACCCTGGCTATGCTATCATAGGCGGCTTTAAAGTCGATGAATAGATGGTGCAACTGTTGTCCATATTCCAACAGTTTTTCCATCGCCTGCCGCAGAGAGAAAATCTGATCTGTTGCTGATTTGCCTGGAGTGAAGCCTCTTTGGTATGGGCCAATGATGTTCTGGGCGTATGGGGCTATCCGGCCTAGCAAGATAGTGGAGAATATCTTATAGATGGTACTCAGCAAGGTGATACCTCTATAATTGCTGCATTGTGTGATATCTCCCTTTTTATGTATGAGACAGATTATTCCTCGCTGCCAATCGTCAGGCATTGATTCGCTGTCCCATACCTTGAGCACAAGTTGATGAACCATTTGGTGTAACTGGTCGCCTCCATATTTAACCAATTCGGCTGTAATTCCATCGGCTCCTGGCGACTTATGATTTTTTAACCGATGAATTGCACGGACAGTTTCTCCTAAACTTGGTGGTGGCAGTATTTGTCCGTCGTCTTCAGTTGGCGGGACCTCCAACTCGCCGATGTTCTGGTTGTTCAGTAGCTCATCAAAGTACTCAACCCATCGCTCTAATATGCCCATTCTGTCGGAAATCAGATTTCCCTCTTTGTCTCGGCAGGATGAGCATCGAGGTGTATAAGGCTTCATTCTGCTGACTTGTTGGTAAAACTTCCGCGCCTGGTGCGGTTGCTCCCTGTACTTTTCTAGTTCACAGACTTGTTGGTTCTCCCAGGCTTCCTTTTTCCGTCTGTGAAGTCGCTTCTCCGCTCGACGGAGTTCGTGATAAGTCTCTGCGCGTGCCCGCGTTCTTTGAGAATGCAACATTACTCGTTATGCGGCATTCTTCCGTTCCGTTGCTAGCTTACATTCATCGTCAAACCAGCCGTTCCGACTCCTTTTGCGGCTGGGGCCAAGTATATTTGTGGCCGTATCCATGATAACGTTCTTCAGGTGGTTGTGAAGATCATTAGCTGATGCTTCATCTCCAGGTCCTCTATTGACTGCGGTTATTGCGGCATCCATTTCCCTCTTATAGGTGTCGCGGAGGGTTGTGTTGTGGATGGCTTCAGTGTTTACTCTCACCTGATTGTCAGAGGGGATTCTAGGTGGTATTGTTATTCGAGCTCGGAGCACCATGCCAACGAGATAGTGATCCGAGTCTATATTGGCCCCCCTATATGTTCTGACATTCATCAAGGCTGAGAGGTGGCGGCGTTCGATCAACACATGGTCAATTTGGTTGAAAGTGGTCCCGTCTGGAGAGGCCCACGTATGTTTGTGGACCGCTTTCCGCGCAAACCAGGTACTTCCAACAACCATTTCGTGTGACCCTGCTAATTGAATAGTCCGCAGTCCGTTATCATTTGTTTTTTCGTGTAAGCTATGGGAGCCAACGTATCGCCTGAATACGGGCTCCTTCCCTACTTGGCTGTTCAAATCCCCAAGTATGATTTTGATATCATATCTGGGACAGGCTTCGAGGGTTCTTTCTACTGCCTCGTAGAAGGTATCCTTCTCCGACTCTGCAGTCTCCTCTGTAGGGGCGTGAACGTTTATGAGGATTATATTTCTAAACTTGCCTCGCAAGCGCAGAGTGCATAGCCGTTCGCTTATACTTTCAAAGCCGATAACAGGAGGTTTCATTTTTTGGCTAACTAAGAAACCTACTCCGAGCACATGGTTTACTGGATGGCCGCTATAATATATGGTGTAGTGACTCTTCTCCAGGAAACCGGTCCTTGTCCATCGCATCTCTTGCAACGCTGTTACATCAGCCCTATATTGGGACAGGGTATCGGCTAGCTGCTTATCAGCTTCATCTCTGTACAGGGAGCGAACGTTCCATGAGAAAATGCGCAAATCGTTGTTCCTTTGTCGTTGCCGGGTCCATCGTTTTAAAATCCGTCCTATCCGAGGCTCCTGTTGTGGCTTCGTAACAGGTTGTTTTCCGTGTAGGGTTGTCAGCCCTACCCAACCCCCAACCTGGAGGACCAGTTGGTACAATTTGTCCCGTTTTTAGGCGCGGGAGACTCGCCTTCATCCTTCTCCGTCTGCAGCTTTTCGTCAAGAAAGAGCTCCCAGCGGTCACCACGTGGAGGTGGAGATAGGGTTTGGTAGTAGAGCTGTTGGTGTTGGTTCAGCAGGCATTTCCCAGGTTTTATGCTCCATCGTGGGTGCCAATCCACGTTTCGCCCCGGGACCTATACTACCCTTTGACCACCGTCTATCATCACCTCCACGTATTTGATGGCCGACTTGGAAGCAATCATCGATTCCCGATTTTAATGCAGGCGTAATTTCTTTTGCAGCGCTTATTGATAAGGACCGCTTCCGTCTTTTCCTTCGCGAATGTCAGTCCAGTACTCTCCAGCCAAGCCTTAACAACACTGATTGCTTCGCTTGAATACAACTAAGCATCCTCGAGATACTTTGCGATCACAACCAGTGCTATATCATCGGCGTAACCCACTACCGTGGCCTCCTCCGGAACCGGAAAGTTAAGTACATCATTATACATGATGTTCCACAGTAGTGGGCCCAGTACAGACCCCTGTGGGACACCTGCGGAGACAACGTACTCTTTGGATCCATCATCGGTATTATACCAGAGTGTCTCTTTCAAGTATTAGGTTGTTGCACATGAAATGGCCGATTTGGTAACCAAGTGAAGTTAGTTGCGATTTCCCTGTAGCAAACCACCACCAGTTGGCGCTGTTGGTGCCGGATAATGAAGTATAAATCCTCTTACATTTAATAAAGGAGTTATTTCAGTTTTGACCATCGTGGTGATAACAGTGAATAAAAAGGAAAAAAGGATGGAAAAGAACCAAGAACGTATAATTGTTCTGTATGAGTTCAAACTCGGTCATAAAGCAGCGGAGGCGACCAGGAACACGGTAAGTGAACGAACCACATGGCGGTCGTTCGAAAAATTCCTGTAAGGCGACGTAAACCATCGATTGACAACGACGAGCTGCGTTTGCTAGTCGAATCCGACACACGTCAGTCTGTGAGAGACATTGCAGAGAAACTGGGCGTACATCATTCGATAGTTTCCCGGCACTTGCAACAATTTGGAAAGGTGAAAAAACTTGACAAATAGATTCCGCATGCCCTTACGGAGCAAAACATGGCGCTTCGAATTTATACGACAATCGTCGTCGATCAGTACAATGACTAGAAGCTGATGAGCCACCAAAGCATATGCCGAAACCGAGCCTCCATCCGAATCCACTATTCTTTTTTAGTACCTGGAGAAATAATAAATGCACAGAAATACTGTGCCCAACTCGAGGAAATGCACCAAAAATTGAGTATTCGACAGCCGAGATTAGTCAACAGAGATGGTGTGATACTCCTTCACGACAATGCACGACCTCATGTATTCAGAACAACGGTTCAAAAGTTGAACGAATTGCAGTATGAGACTCTGCCTCATCCACCATATTCACCGGACGTTTTGCCAATCGACTACCACTTTTTTAAGCATTTGGATCATTTTTTGGCGGAAAAACAGTTTAGGAATGAAGAGGCAATCAAAATTGCCTTCGACGAGTTTATCAACGTTCGAAAATTGGACTTCTACGAAACTGGCATACATGCTCTTGTATCTCGTTGGGAGAAGTGTTTTGAATCGACTGGCACCTATTTTGATTAATTAAATAAATATTTGTAAGCTTTACAGTAGTTTCAAATTTTAGTACCAACTCGGCCATTTCATGTGCAACAACCTAATAGCTATCGATAATAGCGGCGAGGTAGGTGGGAACACCAATCGTCGCCAGAGACTTGCGTATAAGGTTCCAATTGGCCGAATAAAATGCATTCCTCACATCCAGGGTCACCATCACACAATATTTGCTGGTACAACCCCTTCCGTGAATTGTATTTTCGGCCAAGCCAGGAACCATTTTGATGGCATCAATGATTGATATAGTTTTACGGAACGCATAATGCCTATCTGAAAGGCCCCCTTGGCTCTCGACGACTGGAAGTAATCTATTATAAATAACCCGCTCCAACATTTTCCCCATAGTGATTAGAAGACATATGGCTCTATAGGAGGACCGTTCCCCTGGAGGTTTGCCAGTCTTAGGCAACAACACCAGCTTCTGCCGTTTCCATGGTGCAGGAAAGACATCCTCCGACATGCACGTTTCGAACAGTTCCGCAAACATATCCGGTCTACTTTTGACGGCAAGTTTGAGGACCTTATTCGGTATGACGTCAAGACTCGGGGCTTTACTGTACTGTCAGTACCCCCCTCTTGCTGGGAAAATAACCCCTGGATTATTTTCAGTAAGAGTATGGGGCACGTGATCTGCGGAGGTGATCGGCCTCTGAAGTGTCCTGTCACGATTTTATAGGCGCTACATCACGGATTCATGTCCGCTTCCGAACAGAGCTCCTTCGAACATTCCCTCTTACTCCGCTGTCTGTCTGTATGTCTGTCACACCCGATTTCTTCGGAAACGGCTCAACCGATTGTCACGAAAATTGGTAAGATGATGTGATCTGTTGTTCCCTTTACATGCAGCATGCGTCATTTTGTGTTAAGTTTAAGGGGGGCTCCCCATACATGTGAATGGAGGGTGCAAAACTTTTTTTCATAAAATGTGGCCATGTGGGGTAGCAAACGAAACTGGTTCCATATTAGTTATCGGGCGAAATATATGGGAGTGAGGGCTCAAAATATGACCCTCAAAGAGTGTAACAGCTCTATACGAAACCTAAGCCTCAAAATACATCCGGTTACGATGAATTGAAAGCTCAGGGAGTCTCAAGCACCCTGAGCGCGAAACCCTTTGCCACCACCTAGGCAAAGACTAACAATGTGAACCTCGACTTATGGTTGGTCACCTTTTATGCAACCTTCAACGAGGAGCAGCTGCGCGAAGTGAAAGCCGTACAGCACATGGTTGTTCGATTCGAACAAATACACAATAAGCAAGTGCTGCAGTGCAAGAACTGCCAGCGTATCGGGCACACGGCAACCAACTGCCACCTCACCTACAGGTGTGTCAAGTGTGACCAACTTCACGGCCCCGGCGAATGCGCCAAAACTGTTGAGGAGGCACCGAAGTGCGTCAACTGCGGGGGCAACGACCACCCCGCCCGACGATATCCTATCCGACATCCAATATAAAAAGACCCTCAGGCGGAGATTATTTAGGAACAGATACTCTCCGCAATCCTCTCACCTCCTCACCGGAATCCGCGAACTGGACAAGTCCATTCGCGAACGAATCCTCACCCTATATACCCAATATCTCCACAACCGTCTCTCCAACACTGAACTGAACCCTGGTACATACAGGGAACTCAGAAAGACCTGCCCGCGTTTGGGCAAATCAGTTCAACAAAACGCGATCCTTCCCCAAAACATCCCAGCCACAGAAAAAGTGAAAGTCCTCGCTGACCACTTCCTGCAAGCCCACCACTGCACCCTCCACTTCCGTGAACCAAGTTTTGATAACGAGGTAAATGGAAAGATCTCCCAACTCCTAACCAACCCTTCCTACCTCATTCCCCAACCCACACAAAACCCCTTCAACCATGCTCTTGCCGACCCAAGTCAGCGAGACAATATCCTCCCCATCCACTTTGTCAGTCCAGACTCCGTCAGGGCGGCCATCGCCGCCTCCAAAAACAAGAAATCGGTTGGGCTTGACAAAATCCCCTCCATCGTCCTTAAGAAATGCGCCTCAAGCATCGCCCCCATTATGTCCTCCATCATCAACCACTGCCTTATCAACGCCCACTTCCCAACAGATTGGAAGAGTGCTCGAATTGTTCCTATCCCCAAGAAAAACCAAAACCCACTAAATCCCGATAGCTACAGGCCTATCTCAATCCTTTCATCCTCCGCCAAGATTTTCAAGCGGATCATCAAAGTCACTATCGACGAGCACTGTGACTCCAATCATTCAATCCCACAATTTCAATTCGCCAACCGTCCCAAACACTCAGTCGAGCATGCGCTGCTCGTGCTCGGACGTCCTCCTCGGTCTCAACCGGAACGCTCCGACCATAGCCTGTCTCCTTCACATAAAGAAGGCTTTCGACTCCGTATGGCAATACGGACTCGCATACAAGCTTTCTGAAGTCCTCCAGTTCCATCCTTTGCAAGCTAATTCTTAGCTTTCTTGATGGGCGGAAATCCCAAGTCCAACTCCGTGAACACCTCTCCTCCCCATATTCTAGCCCGGCTGGCATCCCTCAGGGGTCAGTCCTCTCCGCTACCCTCTTTTCCCTGTTTACCGCAGACCTTCCTAAACCAACTCCACACCCAAATCCAATCCGAATCCTTCAATACGCGGATGATCTCATCCTCTACACCTCCACCAGAAACATCCCTGCCGGTGAAGCCCGCCTGAATTCCTATTTGGACGAGCTCTACCGGTATTTCACCCGCTGGAAACTGTCCCTAAATCCACAAAAATGCGAAACCATCGTATTCTATGGTACCGCTAGGATGACGCCGAAAATGAGGAACGACATTTCAACAACACGACACCATCCCAACCGTCAAAGAAGTCACCTACCTTGGGGTGACAATCAATTCCCGCCTATCCCACGTCCCACACATCACGAAGGCACTGAACCGTGCAACAGGTGCCTTCAAATCCCTCTACCCAATCCTAAAATACACCAGTCCAACTCCTCAGAAAGTCAAGCTGTTTTGCTACAAACAGCTTATCCGTCCCCTCCTCGTTTTCGGCTTCATCTTCTGGTCCGACGCTTCCCCTCACCAAATCGAACGAATCCGCCTCAAAGAACGCAGAATCCTCCGCCACTGCACCAACATATACAAGAACGAAGACCGCTCCAAATACATCTCCAACCAGATCCTCTACGACTCCTCTCAAACGTCCGCATTGACGCCGTCCTAGCCCGTCATGCCCTCAAATTCTTGGAAAAATCCATATCTCACCCAAATCCACTCATCTCCCAGGCCATGCAGATCGAGATCGTCGAAGAGAATCTTCTACGAACTCATCTGTTCCCGCAAATCCTCGTATCTCTTCAGGCCCGTAACCTTCTTTTCGACCCCGGCGGTAGAGTAATCTTCTACAACGATAACTACTCCTCATTCCAGTTTACAAAACCTACCCATCCTTAGCGCCACTCCTAGCTTCCTTTCCCAAACCCCTCCCGCATGCCCCCCATCCCAACCCACATCCTAATTCCTTCCCCGCCCGCCCGCCCGCTTTTATAAAAAAATTCAACTAATGGAGGTTTTTTTCGACTTTTCCTCCAAGCCAACATGACATATATTTTTTCATTTATTCTTTAGTGATAAGTTAGTTTAAGCCATAGATTGTACCTTAGATTAAGCTAGGCTGTTAAGGTACATAAGTTAGGTTAATTTAGAATTATATGTTTATAGGTTAAATAAAAATTGTTGTTTTTCGCAAAAAATTGTTTTTCACATCACCATCCACTCACTTGGAAGTGCGTTAGTGTGTTCTGAGCAGTCAACTATAACGGACCAGTTTTGTTAAAGCGACTGCACGCATCGGCAAAAAATCGCAAGCTCTTGCGGAAAACTCCCTTTGATTTGTGCCAAGAAGTCGACCGACACTCGATGGAATTGACTGCAGCCCTTGCAAACCTACACAAATACCCTATCTACACGATCGAATTTTGGACAGTTTATTGAAGTTTGTGGAGGGAGATGTGTACCTGGATATTTTTTAAGGTATTGTGTAAACACAAATCGCAGAAACCGCAGAACCTTGGTACTTTTTAAGGTTTTGTGTAAACACAAATCGTATTATTACTAACAAAGTTATAATACGTCAAAGTTGTTGGTTCTTTGAAAATTCAAGACTATGAATGTCAATATCATCCGAAAGTGGATACTCCCACATAATATATGCATATTTTACGTGCTACGCGCTAAGAAATACACAAAATCTTTCGTACCTGAAGCGTCCAGCTTCCGGTCTCCCGACTTGTTTATAAGCTTCAGCCACTAATTCCAAGACAACATAAGGAGACTTCAAAACATTTCTTCAATAAGATATCGTCAGTTAATTATCATGTTAATTTCAACATTGCACGTTCAGACAAACACCGCGATTTTTGCCATCGTTTTGTTACAACATTAAGTTTATATATTATATGAAATTTCTGGACGTCAGCAATGATGAATACTTGTTTTCAAAGACGAGGAAAAATTCAGTAAATTGCATTGGCTTGACTACAGCAAAGGCTACATCTCTGAAATATTAGAAGTCCACAAAGACCCCACGCAAAAATGGATTCCTTCAGAAGGGGAAAATGTGGAGGATAACAAGCGAAATAGTGAAGCAAGGATACTTTTCGCAGGAGCGAAAAGAAAGATACGACATTCGTCGGAAAACCCATGATAGCTGGCAGAATGAATGAAACTGAAAATCGGGTGCGAACCTGAATCATTCAATTATTTTTTTAAGATAATTAGTTCGTTATGTATGTTAAAATTTGAGAAAATTTGGGTTAAACAACAACATTTTGGGGGAGAAAAACAGAATTTTTGCATTTGGAAAGGAGTTGCTTTTACAAAACTTACTCTATTTTCACAAAGAAACTTTTGTGTTCTAGAGTGGAGTCCTAGCCTAGCTGAGCAGGCCTTCTTACTCTTCGGCTATTGCTTCCCCGGTGCAATGAGTCATGTAAATTTTCACGTAGTGGGCTACAGTGTTGGGCATTTTTTTATTCGTAAATACAAATAAATTTGTGGAAAAATTTTTCATGAATACCAATACATTCGTATTCGAAAAAGTGAATATTTTGGTATTTACACAAGTGAATACGAATACGACTGTATTTTCACGTACGAAAGTGAATACAAACTATTTTTATTTGCGACTAGCTGACCCGACAGACTTCGTACTGCCTCAATCGATAAATAAAAGACCTAAACTTTTGTATAAAATAATTTTAAAACAAACAAAACGAATCCGTTTTTAATAAAAAAGCATATTGTGAAGCATTCCGTCTGCGGATTCGATCAACTTCATTATGTCGTGATTGCTGTTCTTGTGTTTGATGTGCACGAACTCGTTGCATTCTAAACCCATCTACTTCATTATCACTCACTAAATAACGCAATTCTGACATAGCAATACCACTATTTTCTTGATCTATCTCTCTCTGGTCATCAGTGCGGTTAGCACGTGAGGTAGCTCTTCGCACATTTGATTGACTGCGACGACCTAAGTCATCTTCTCCTCGGTATCGTAATCTGTAAATAATCAAAGTGAGAAAATTTTTCAGTCACTTATTCGCACCGGCAATTATTTGCATTTTTCTCACCTTTTAAACCTTCCCTTGACCTCCACGGACATTTCAAAACCAAGATAAGATAAATCCGTTCAGCCGTTCTCGAGTTTTAGCGAGACTAACGAACAGCAATTCATTTTTATATATAAGAATAGTGGGGTCCAGGTTGAAGGTGTATTTACGGAGCCTAAATCCAAATTAGCCAGCCATTGATTGAACGCATACATGATGAGTGGGATTCAATTTGGTGAGTGGATTTGAAAAGTTTGTACGTGAATTTCAAACAGTGAATTTTGGACTTCATAAAAGAACAAAGGAAAGTACACGTCTTATTATTTGCTTATTATATCTAGTAGGGACATAAGTAATGTTCCACATATTTTATGCAATAAATCTAATCATAATGAATGTTTTTCGACCATTTTTAAGGTTTTGTGTACGCATTTTTCTCGGAGACGGTTGTAGCCATTCACACCAAATATTGTGGAAAGGTGGGACCTGTGAACGCTCACGCATACGGTCAGTTACATAATTCTACATCGAATTTAAGGGGGGATCCCCATATATGCAAAAGGGGTGTGTACTTTTTTTTTCATCAAATATAGTCACGTGGGGTATTACATGCAAGGTCTCGGTTAGTAATTACCGGAACCAGGTTTAGTTTTGACATTTGTTGGAAAGAAGGAGGTGCGGGGGGTCGAAAGTGATCATTTCTGTAAGGGACCCATTCGCAGAAATTACCCAAGCCAAAAATCTGAAAAAATCAAAAGGCTGCCACCTTATGGTGCCTAAGCTCCATACATACATAGGTACAGATATAGCTGTCTAAATAAAGTTAATAATAGTATAGTACTATAGTTTTTAATAATTGGCTGCGAAACCCCTCTTAAGTTCATTCTAGGACCACCAAATTTTACAACGATATAGGGTATAACATAAACCATGATCCCGTTCCAGTTTGGTGGAAATCGTACTATTACTGCCAAAGTTATAATAGATCAAAGTTGTCGCTTCCTTGTAAATTCAAGACTAAAAGCGGATATTCTCACTAATATATGCATATATTATATGCTACTTACTAATGGGGCAAATGCACATTCACATCTTCATATCTGAAGCGTCCAGCTTCCGGTTTCCCAACTTGTTTTACATATTTATTGATACATATTGTCTACAAAAAGCAAATAATCATTAGAAATGTCCGCCTTTGGCCTTCACGCACGCCTCAAGTCGGTTTGATCAAACATCAATAGCTCCACAAACCTCGTTCATTTACCACAACACATGTCAAAACTGTCTTAAGAGAATCAATGTTGGGGTATTTTCTGTGGTAAACCATGTCCTCTAAAAGTGTCCACAATTCATAATCCAGTGACTTAAAATTAGGACTGCCAGAGAGCGATTTTTCAGAGGTAATAAACGCTGGTAAACTGTTTTGGGTCGTTTTGTCTTTATAGACCGACGCAGAGTCTTGCTGGAAAATTTACGACTGGTTTTGGAACATGGAATGACTAACTGATTTTGCAACAGTGTCGGCTTCTTGGAAAACTTGCGCAGAAATTCAAATCAATGATTCCATTATAAGAGACACCTCACCAAACCATGACTGAAAATTTTTTCGACCTGTCGAATCAGTTCAGATGCTTCCTTAGATGATCATTTTTCTTGCAGGGCAAAAATTTAAACAAGAGTTTTTCGTGCAAACTGCTAATGCGCTTCATTAAAAGATGTTTGCAGTATTCTATCTTATTGTGTTCGAAGCTGCAGTCAACAAATGCCCGGTAGCTCGTTCAAAAATCCCAACCCTTTTAAGATTTTATTAAACTTAAGGGGAGTCCCCATACATCTAAAGGAGGGGTGTAACATTTTTTTCACCGAATATAGCCGTGTGGTCTATCAAACCGAAGGTCTTGATTAGTACTAACCGAAGCAGGTATTAGTTTCGTCATGGGTTGCAAATGGGAGGAGTACAGGGGACAATTACTTCAGGGGTCCGTTCTCAAAAATTACCCAAGGGAGTAATCAGAAATTATGGTGGTCCATACACAAGGCACCACGTCGAATTGAATATTAGGTATGTTCAATATATATACAGTACTAATTGTATATATAAAGGGAACCGTGGTGTACTCAAATACTCCTACATAAAAAAATTAACAAAACCTGTTATGCATGAAGCGCCGAACTTCCCGTTTCCGACTTGTAAATAATTCGAGTCAGGGATTTTGTTTTGAAAATACCACTTTTTTCATTTCACACTTAAAGAGAGCTATAACAGCGATAGGGTTCTCGCTATCTAATCATGGTGAAAGTTGAAACAGTTCAGAATTTCCGATACAGATTTTCGCTTTACAGGTAATATTTCATAAGCCAATTGATAATAACTCAATTGTTCAATTTTGTAACAGTATTTATGTCATAACCTAATAGTAAAATTATAAAAAATAACTTTCCCCTGTTCCTTTAAATTTCGTACAAAAAGCGAAGGTCTAGAAATTTATGCGCCCCTTATAGATCAAAACTTACGGCTGGTTTCACATGGATTCATGACTGTTAATTCAGAACTATTCAAATGATTTAATAAAATGCAGCTTCCTATGGGTATCTCTAGGTCGGAACTTCGATGTACAAGTCTAGGAGCACAAATCTGAAATGATATTATTATCTGTAAAGGGACTATTATTTCATATTACAAAAGTCCACATACCACAATTGGTTTCTCCTTTCCCAAACTTTCAACTCGAGCACCAAACCATGAATCAGTGGTCTTATACGATATCGGTTGTTTTCTTGAAATATCTGAAAAATTAAAAGGCATAGAATCAATGTTCAAGATGTTTTCAAGTGTTTTTCTTTAGATGGTTTCTAACAGCGACATCTGTCGCATTTTGAAGGTGTATTACATATATTTATTACAACTGAAGCCTTATTGGGTGAAACTTAACCCTTAACTGGATTCGTGGGGTCAAAATGGAATTTTTGGCCCCCTACATGAGGATGGACGATTCCGTAACCTACATAACGACGAAATCTATGAGCGATACCCTGACCGTCCGATTGGGGATAAAATCCGGCTCAATAGGTTACGGTGAGTGGGTCACTTAATCCGTATGGATGAGGATGATCCCACCCGGAAAGTCTATAAGGGCAATATCTATGGTAGAAAAAGAAGACGAGGCAGACCCTACCTAAGATGGAGCGATGGCGTAGGTCAGGACGCCAAACAGCTTTTAGGGATATCGAATTGGTGGACCTTGGCGCAAAACCGGGATATCTGGAGTTCCTTATTAAGGCAGGCCTAGACCGGATACCGGTTATTGCACCGTTGATGATGACTTATGCGTACGCTCATCCAAGTCGTATTACGTCCCTTGTTGCGGTGGTTACCGAAGCGGAAATACAAATGGCTTGGGGTCCAAATCGACCAACGACACCAGTTATGTATGTTTTTAAGGTTTTGTGTAACACAAAACCTCATTAGGATCGATTCGATATCTGCCTGTCTGTCTTATACTGTCTTTGTCCCTTTACGTATAACGGGTGGCATCATTTTGGACTGGGTTTAAGGTATACATGAGAAGGAGGGTTTCATTTTTTTCACAGAATATGGTCGTATGAGTTGCTAAATGAAAGGGCACAATTAGTACTTTTCTGATGATGTTTTTGATACTGGGTGAAACATAGGGGCGTGAGGGCTCAAAATGTGTGCCCCAAAAGTGTAACAGATCTCCTTCTCGGAATCTATCTAACCGGAAAATCTGACAAAAAATCACAATGGTGCGCCGTGCAAAATCTGGGCATCAAAATACATTCCATTCCGATATCTGCTTAAATAAAGTTAATAATAATATATTATCACATTTTAGAAATTTACCCGAAAACTCTTCTTAGGTTCATGCTAGAAGTACAAAATTTGGTGTCATTATAATGCATAATTTTGAAATTTTGACAAAAATCCAACTATTATTAACAAAGTTGTGGAAGATCAAAGTTTTGTATTCCCCGTGAATTCGCACTCCGTCTCTATCGTACTTTAGGGCGTGTATGACGTCATCATTAAATAAAGTGAATTCATATGAGCGGCGGAGTTTGAATTTGGAAATACATAAGTATGTCAAGGAATATTTCGAATAGGTATATGCGAATGATGAACAGGAAATGTTTCACACAAGATGAATACAAAACCTTTATATCCGAAGTGTTCAGCTTCCGGAAGACGGTGTAAAATAATTATCCATGTGGATAGCTTTTACAATACGATGAGCTCCGGGGAAAGGGGAAATAATAAGTGCAGTCGGTATAGGGTATATTCGAGGCAAGAATTGATGCAAATGGTTAGTTTTGTAAAAAGCTTCTAATCAATCTCAATCAATATATCAATTTTAAATATATACATCGATTTGCTGACACCATTTGTTTACGAAGAACATATTAAATGCTCGGTAAAGTTTTAGTGATTTTAAAAAAAGAATAGAAAACTTCTTAGAGCACACGAAATAGGCCGAAAACTTTACAGCAGAATATCTAAGTGTGGGTGTCATGGCAAAATCTGAATGCAAAAGAGGACGTTATTATCTATGTGACCGTGAAGGGGCCACTCCTGTGCTCATCGATGAAGAACCTGAGTCTAGACTCAGATTCCCCACTTATTCTGGTGGGAACCAATCTAATTGGGACCTAGTCCTTAACGGACGAGCCGAAGCACCTGCCGAGGTTAAAGTCTTGCCCATGGGTAAGCATCTGTCCACGGAGAGCAAAGAGCCTTCGGACAAACCACCTTCGGACATACCGCCTCCGGGCAAATCACAACCCACGGGCTGTGCCAAGGTTGAGGGGAAATCGTTCGGAGCACCTGTGGCTAAGGGGAAACCAAAGCGGCAGCGGTCCCCGGACGATCCTAACTCTTCCACACAAAAGGTAGCAAAGAGGGCGCAACGCTTTCATTTGCAGCCAAGGCTATCGAAGCCGATGGATGGGTCTTATATGACGACTCTAATTCATCCGGTTACGATACTGAGCAGTGCGAATAGCTTAGGAGGAAACTTCTTCAAGCTGTAAGGACTGCATCCTCGCAAGACATTAAGGTTTGCTTTGAGTCGTTAGCTGTACACCGTAAAATGTTACAACTAAAATTCTCCGACGAAGACACGAACAACTGGCTTAAGCAGTATTGCTCCTCCCTCAACGACGTGTGGGAGAGTGCGCGACTAATCCTGAAAAGGGTCTCTGAGATGCCATCGTTAAAAATATGCTTCCTCTGGCTTCCAGAAGAAAAGCGGAATGGTGCTGGGTTTCTGGAACAACTTGGTGTGCAGAATAACCTCAACACTTCCACCTGGATGCTGCTAAGCAGCAAAACAGGAGAGAGAGCCGATAGGCCGGGAATTTTTCTCACTATCGGCGTTCCCGAACCCGATGTTAAGAAGTTTCGGGAAACATCGGGCTGCCGACTCTACTTCGGGCTAGGGACTGTCACGTTACAAATGTCGGCTCCTAAAATCATTAAAGGGGACGTGCAGCTTTCGGCATCTTCATCTGAAGCGTAGATGAGGTGCTACATTTCCCAAATAAATTTGCAACATTGTAAAGCAGCGACTGCACTTATCGGTCGTCGAATCATTAGCTAAAAGACATTTATATACCTCATACAAGAACCGTGGATTGTTGATGAGGTAGTTAAGGGCCTAAACTTCCAACATGCTGACCTGTTGTATGCCAAAAGAAGTGATCGATCCCGCTCTTTCATGGTTGTTTCAAAAGACTTCCAGGCTAATTTGGTTAACGACCTATGTGATGGCAACACCACATCGGCTAAACTAACCATAAAAATTCAACAGGGAGATAAAGAGATATTATGGTGTTCTGCATTGATCCCCTATGACGTAGAAGATGTTCCCAGTGGAACATTCATCAGAGCTTTCCAATATGCCAAAAGTAGAGGCATGGGAGTAATAGCAGAATGCGATGTCAACGCTCACCACATATGCTGGGGAAGTTCCAACATCAATGCAAGAGGATCGAAACTACTGGAGTATCTAGTAGCAACCGATTTCTAGATCCTTAATTTGGGTAATGAACCCACTTTCTTCAACGTGGTCAGGCGACAGGTCATCGACATCACGATGGCATCCTCTGACATCGCGGCTCTGCTCGGAGAGTGAAGAGTATCAAACGATATCACACTCTCGGATCACAGACGCATTGATTTCGTAATGGGCATGGATCCACCTCCACCCACTCCATTTCGGAATCCGCGGAAGGCAGATTGGGTAACTTATAAATAGAATTGAGCGCCCGAGTCACGATCCCTGCGACGCGCATCAAATCCATTGCTGGAATTGAGAAGACAACCCAGATAATCACAACTAGCATGAGAGAAGTTTTCGAAGAAAGCTGTCCACTCAAGATGCCAAAGAAGGGTAAAACACCATGGTGGAATTCGGATTTGGCAAAGCAGAGGAGAACGACAAGGATGCCCCTCAATTAAGCTCTGAAGTGTGATTCAGACGCTGGCTGGAATCGCTATAAGGAGACACAGAAGTCTCTAAAGAAGAGCATAAGATCGGCTAAAGGATCATGGAGACGCTTTTACGAAGAGACTAACTCGCTTGAGGCAAACTCAAAGCTGAAGCGGATTTCGTTTAAAGAACGTTGCCAGAAGTTGGGTTATTTACGTTTACAGAACGGGAGGTGTACAGAAAGCGATGAAAAAACGGCAAACCATTCGCTGCAACCGCACTTCTCAGGCAGCATTCAAAATCTAATCTCGGGGCCAATAGGCGCAAAGAGCTCTCAACCGAGAGACTGGAATCTGGCATGCAAAGTAGTGAGTAAAATGGGCATTTAATTCGTTCCATAGAGACAAGTCTGCAGGTCCGGATGGCATCATTCCTGCGCTAGTAATAGAGGGAATGGATGTGATGGGTCTACGTATTTGGAATATATATCACGCATGCCTAGCACACGCTTATATTCCAATTAACTGGCGTGATCTGAAGGTGTTATTCATTCCCAAACCACTTACACACACACGCAAAAAACTTCCAACCGATCAGTCTAATGTCTTTTCTACTAAAAGGACTAGAAAGAGTAGTAGATCGGTTACACACATTCCTAAGTGGCCACTTCACCATAAGGAACACGCCTACCAGAAAGGCAAATCCACGGAGACAGCACTCCATGAACTCACGGCAAAAATTGAAAAGGCGAAGTCGCAAAACGAATACGCCTTAGGCGCATTTATGAACATCGAAGGTGCCTTCAATTATGCCTCGTTCGCGGCAATTTGTGATGCGGAAAGACAGCATGGAATCGAACCGCTGGTATCAGTTGGATGCTTCACATGCTAGAGTGGGGAAAAATCCACATATTGGTCGGCCAGAAGGCTATTGAAGCAGAATGTCTTAGGAGCTGCCCACAGGGAGGGATTCTCTCTCCACTGTAGGGTTAAGCGGACGACATTGTTTTAATCTGTAGGGGCAGGTATGAAGATACCCTATGTGATAGAATCCAAACTGGACTAAGGGTTACTAGTGCCTGGTGCAGGAAGGTGGGACTGCGGATCAACCCAACCAAAACCACCATAGTACCATTCACTAGAAGGCGTAAGCTTGATCACCTGAAAGCCATAACATTACATGATATGGAGGTGAAACGAGAAACAGAGGTCAAATATTTGGGAATCACGCTAGACCAAAAATTACTCTGGAAGACACATGTCGGAAAACCATGAGGGCTCTGATGACTTGTAGATCCATAGCAGGAAAAAAATGGGGTTGCAACCCGAAGATACTACTTTGGATATATACTGCAATAGTAAGGCCAATGATTACCTATGGAGCGGTAATCTGGGCAGAAAGAACCGAACTCAGCACACAAGCCAGGGAATTACATAAGCTCCAAAGGCTGGCTTGCGTCTGTATCAATGGGGCAATGAGGACATGCTCAACGGCGTCGCTATTGGTCCTCCTGGGATTAACCCCTCTCCATCTGCACATACAGATGCAGGCAAGGAGGGCAATATTCAGGATGGCGGGTAGTATGAGTGAGGCGGGGAGCTGCCTAAATCGAAGGAAGATTGATATTCTTTCTAGGCGGTATCTCGAATTACGGACACAAAGGGATAACATGACAACGGGGTTTCACTTCGATAAGAAGTTTGAAACACTTTGGAGTAACAAGGCAAACTTGGAGAGCGTGGCTGCGACATACGGCTTAAACCAGCAACTGATTACTTGGTACACTGACGGATCCCTCACAGCAGAGGGAGCGGGTGCCCGTATGGTTGGTCCAAGGAAAATGTACTTCGAGCCAATGGGCAGGTACACTAGCATATTTCAGGCGGAAATATATGCCATAGGCAAATGTGCTTCCTTTAATCTGCAAAGGAACTACAGGGGGCAGAACATAGCTATTCTCACCTATAGCCAAGCAGCGATCAAGGCACTTAGGTCAAACCAGGTGAACTCTAAACTGGTGTGGGAATGCCTTGAGAGATTGAATACACTCGACTCGTCCAACAAGGTCTGGATACTTTGGATTCCAGGCCATGCTGAGTTGGAAGGCAACGAGGCAGCGGACGAACTAGCCAAGAAAGGAGCACGGACGGCCTTACGCGGGCTAGAACCCTTCTGTGGAATCGGAAACGGTTTCATGGCTATGACTCTAAGAAATGAAGAGGAACGGTTGAGTGGGAATTCTCACTGGTCATTGTCGGCTGAACTATCACCTAGGGAAGTTATGGATATCTGCGGACACTACCTGCAGGTTTTGTGAGAAGTATGACACAACCTCTATACACGTCCTGAGATAGTGTCTGGCACTTGTGCAAAGTAGGTCGAGGCATCTGGGAGAACATTTAATACCAGATGCAAAGCTGAAAGATCTGGAAATAGGGAACATACAAAAGTTCCTGACGGTTATAGGCCTGCTTGAGATACTATGATCAATAGGTACACTATAACTAGTAAAAGGGGCACAATAGTTCTTTAAGGACGCGGTCCGACTTTCCCTTAACAGAATAATAATACAGAGGAGAAATGAACAACTCAGGTAAGGTAGATGTGACTTTACGATCTGAATGCCAAGATGGGCTCTGATAACATCTTGCTGGGAACGTGATGGGGAAACGCGGCCTTGGGGACGGTAACGATAATGATGAAACGTCTACCGTTTTCTGCAACTTCCAACTACCCATCATTGGTGGCACACTGTTCAAGCACAGATCCTTCCATAAAGTCAGTTCGTTTTTAACTGACGGCAAGATACATTTAATCAGACTGACCACATCGCAGTCAGCAGTAGATTTAGGAGTTATCTTCTGGATGTGCGAAACAGTAGAGATCATCAATTCATGGTTGCTTGCCTTCACTTACGTATTGCGTTCGCACATTCTTCTAGGCTTGCATTCAGAATCACCTTGAACGGCTCATTGACAAATATTGATGAGCATTGCGCCGCCATTAAAATCGCTCTTCCGCTAAGTCAAGTAGTTAGTCATGTTCTAGAGACATGCTAAAAGGTCTGGGTGGTTGGCGGGCCTTGGAAACGGATCGATGAGTGTGTGGAATTGAAGGCTCTTATTGCCGCTGTGAGAGGGAGCAAACGTCATGAACCCGACAAGAGTAGCATAGCGCGAATTACGACATCCAGAAATAGGAATATTAAAAAAAAACGAATTAAATTTATAAAGACATTTATTTCTGGACAAATCACACGAATTACTCGCAAAGCTTACAGTTAATCGTCCAATTTATTTAAGAATTTCTGTTTACGTTGCGGCATGTGCCGGATGCAATATTTAGGTTGGTTGCACGAAGTGCAACGTTTCATGAAGCAGTATTAAATTCAGATTATTTTACGTAATTTGCAAAATTGATATGGGACAAAATGTTATGTTGGCCATTTACGCCGGAAGTGGGTTTAGGTTGTTACGCCGGATGTAACTCCTCCCCCTTTAGATAGAAGCGATGGCCAGAAGAATCGTACAGGTTCTTCCTGGACAGGAGCGACTATTGTCTTTTGTCTGGAACATGATGATGAGATGATCAGGATTCCTATGGTGATGATGACAACGGCAACAATGGAAATAACAGAGGTTGGTATTTCGTTTAAGGGATTCCAAAATTCGGTTGGGATGTTTATTGATGGCTTTCTGGTGAACTGGTACTGTTGCAAACTTTCTATTTGTAGATTTCTATCGTGATTAATTTGGTTGTGAGACGTTGCGTTGATTTCGTTGAAATTCGTTGGGTATATAGTAATTTGATCCAAATGCTCCAAGTCTATTGAGGAGTAAGTGATGCTGTTGACTGAAATTTCACAATTTCGAAATTTAATTAGCATTGTTCCCTGAATTGTTATATTTTCTGGACCGCAGGTTGTATTTATTGATACTTTCGGAGTATTTATGAATAGCAGGTGATTAGGTTCAACTAAAATGGTGTCGGCCGTCATCTCTCGATCATGTGTAACACACTGAGCTGGCTTATTATAAATAATTCTCGCGACACAGCTTGATTCGGATTTTTCTCTGCTTACATTATAGGAATCTTTATATTAAATATGATGTTAGTATCATTATAATAAGCTTGTAGTTCTAATAGTTCATATATATTTTCATTGGATATTAAGTCCATAGATTGAGCTTTCAATATTTCCAGAATGTTGGAGAGTTCAGTTGGATCTAGTATTTGTTTTGGAATTACGTTTAATTTAGCAAAAACTATTGCTTCTGTAATACTTGTTAAATGATTATGAAGAAGATCTATATTATAATTTATTTGACTGAGGTCTTGAAGGTAATGTAGTGTAGCATCTTCAGTATTGATCCTGTTCTGGACTGATTCTTGTGTTGATTATCGCTCTTTGCTGGTTGTTAATATGGTTGGTAATATTACTGAATCGCTCTATCATTTGTTTATTCATTTCGGAGTTAGCTATTACATTTTGTTTTATACTGTTTTCGTTGGTTAGTATTTTGTTTATTTCGTTATTTATTCGTATAGCGTAATTTGCGTCTAAATTTCCCGTAATGGTTTTAATTATACTCCATAATCCATTGATTAGCCCTCTTTTAGTTCTTCGAACCGGTTGTAATGTAGTTAGTTTTTGTTGCACATCGGTTAGTTTTCTCTTAGTTATTGTCAAAGTGTTTTTTATGTTTTCTAGATTTTCAAAATGTTGTAGTGAATTATTGATTTCGTTTATACTATGATATTTTCATATTGATTTAGTCGCAACAAGTTTTTGTATGATTGAATCAATCTTGCATTTCCGATTTTAAGTGGTAGCAAGCCTTTGCTGTTCGTTAAGTCCTGTACCTCAATTTCCTGCCCGGTTATCGGAGGTATTATTATCAGTAGGAGCCTGGAATTTACGTTTTTTCTTTATTTTTGATTTATGTAATTTCTGATTTTTGTTAGTGATTAAGGTTATGTTATTATCATGTTTAACTTTGTGCTTGGTAAACCTAGGGTTTAGTTTATTTCTGCGTGATTCCTTTCTAAATATAATAGAGTCTGTATTCATTTTATCGGGTTTATCTCTATTCATATTAAGGGGGGTCATCCCGTGTGTCAGGTTGGAGAAATCAATTTTTTTTTTGCATGAATTGTATCTATATATAGTGGAGAATATGTGGGCAAAGGGATTTTCCGATATTTCGAGTCGTTCAGAAATTACAGTGTTAAACAGGTAAGGAGTTTGCAGCCGCGGCTAGAGTACTCGATTAGAAAGAGCATCGAATCTTTTTTTACCTGTTAGTTTTTTAACTGAGCTTCATAAATTCGAACACAGGTATAAATATAAAAAGATGGAACACCAATCAATTGTCTAAACTTATTTGCTGTTTAGAATAAAAAGGATAATCCAGTCTAGAGTGAGCACTGAAAGGCTTCCAAGCTATACTCGGTTATATTTTGTTGTAAGTATTGTGCTGTTTGTGTGTTCAGTGATTTTTTTAAATGGATCATTCGAAAGGAGATCGCTTTAACGTTCAACGTCATGCTCGCACTAAAAAACGAGTATTTCATGGGAATCGATACTTATCAGAGACGAAAAAGGACTTCGCATCAACATCAGCAAAGAAACTTTTAGCAAGCATGAACATGGATGTTCCAATTGCGACAAGTTTTGTATATTGTGTATTGGATTTCGCTGGAGTTTTCTCCGCTATTTCTGTAAATAATAAAATATACGTAGTAATAAAAAAGGAATGCGTAGGACATGTCGAGAAAAGAATGGGAACGCGGCCTAGAAATTCAAAGAAGAATCACAAAGGCATTGGTGGAAAAGGGGCTGGAAAACTTACTGATAAGGTTATGAAGGACCTCACTACATTTTTTGGGCTAGCTATTCGTCGACACGCAAATTCGATAGAAGGAATAAAGCAAGAAATTTGGGCAACTTTCTTCCATAAATGTTCTACAGACGAAAATCCTCAGCATCAAAATTGTCCAGCAGGCGAGGACAGTTGGTGCAAATGGCGCAGAGCGGAAGCTAAAGGAGGACTGGATAGTTTCCACCACGAGAAGGCACCTTTGACTGAAGAAGTTCAAACAGTAATCAAACCAATCTACGAAGATTTGTCATGAGATGATTTCTTGAACAGATATTTAGGAGCAGAGACCCAGAATAACAATGAGTCGTTAAATGCATTGATCTGGACTTTCGTTCCTAAACACCTTCATTTTGGGGCCAAGGTCGTAGAAATAGCCACTTTTCTGGTTATAATTATTTTCAATGAAGGATTCAATGGCATTCTCAAAATCCTAGTGACAATGGGATGTCAAGTTGGTCACATATGTGAGGTTTACGTCGACCGCCGTAATTAAGCGCGAATTTGGCGGTCCGAACGACGATCGACTAACCTCGCTAAAAGAGCCAGAATTGAAACCAGAGAGCAACAATCGGCCTTATAAGACTTTTTTGAAGAAACGGAAGGTACTCTCTATGGACCAGGTATAGCAGATTAATGGTGAGTTAACATTTTACTGTTGATAATCACATTTAAATTTTCAAATGCGTTTTTCTCGAAACTGCATCTTGAAAATCGGCTGCCATCATAGCTCAAAATCTATCCAACCAAATTCTTTGAAATTTTCACGACATTTTTAATACATATTTCTACGGTCCGCAAACTAGGATAATTGGAATCGGACGGGTCGTTTTTTTATCCATAAAAAAGCCGTAAAAAAACACCAAAAATTTACCTTTTAATATTTTCTAATTATCCTAGTTTGCGGACCGTGGAATATTGTCCACATTAAAATGCCGTTTAGTTTTTTTTCCTCAGATGAACACAGCGCCCTCCAACGTGGCAGCAGAAAAACACCTTTTTTGGAGATGGGTGCATAAATTGACACGTATTCCGAAAACTAGCTACGATATCAAGCTCAAAAATTTATCACATATACGAGAGACATCAATAAACATATGGTGAAAAAATTACGTTTCTATCTTTATCCAGTCCTTCAAAATAATTTTTCAAAAGAAGGCAAAAAAAAACGGCCTTCACACGGGATGACCCCCTTAAGATTGCTAATATGTTTGATTGCCTGAGTTTCCAGATTTTGCTTGATTTTTGGAAATAGTTCTGATTGAAAGGAGTTAAGCTTATTAAGATATTCGTGCACACTATTTTGTTGTAGTTGATCATTAAATTTATATGTCCGTCCATTGAATACTTCAAAGGGTGTCAAATTCGTAGCGGAATGGATAGCATTGTTATACGTAATCAGAGTTTCGGCAAGTATTTCGTCATGATCTCTGTCCATATTCTTGTATTTGTCGTATATAATTCGGTAGATTTCGGTTAGACTTGAATGCAATCTTTCGACGGGTGAATTGCTGGAAGATTGTTGAAATGAGGTGATATGGTGAAAAATGCCATACTGTTTGCAGAAGTCTACAAATATATTGTATATTCTGTTCCCTGGTCTGTAATAATTTTCTTGGGAATACCATGTGTACTAATAAAATTTTTCAGAGCTTTAGTTATGAGAATGCTAGTTCTAGAAAGAAGTGTATAGGCGGCACCGAATTTTGAAAACTTATCAATTATTGTCAGAATTTGTCTCCCATTGATAGTATAAGTATCTAGATGAAGTATATCGAGAGGTTTATTTGGAGTTTCCGGAACTTGAAATTCTATTCGAGAAGGATTTCTGTCGTATTTCAAAGTTTGACATTTGTCGCAATTGTTGATGACTTCGGTTACTTTTTGTTTCAAAAAGGGGAAGTAATATCGTCTTTTCAGATGTAAAACGGTTTCGTTGATGCCGCGGTGATTATTATGAATGTGGTAGTCTCTAATAATTTTGTCCCGATCATCGTCTTCAGTTATATCCTGGAGTATCTCAGTGCAACGTATTAACTTCAGGACTTTACTTCGTGAGAAATATTTGGAGTACACCTCCTGGACTATTTTAAAAGTTTCGTCGTCTGTATGGATTGCGTTGAGTTTATTAGGTGCAAAATGTTTTTTTAAAAATTCCGAGTACATTATCTTCGGTAAACATTTGGATACGAATGGTGCACCTTTGTATATTTCTAAAAAGAGCTTGTTGGTTAATTGGAGGTCGTTTCTCTGAAGTCTCTAATATTATTTGAATGTTGAATTCATTGAGTGGTCTTTCTGAAATTGGGATTCCATCGAGGTTATCTTCGTCTGCAGAGTGGATTGTTGAACCGGAAGTACCTTGTATAGACATGCGAAATGTACCTGGAACATCTATTTGACTTTCATTACTATGGACCTCATGTGGATTGTTTTGAGGGAAGGGTTTAATGCGACTAAGTGCGTCGGCATTACTGTTCAAGCGACCTTTCTTATACACGATTTCCTAATCAAACTCCTCTAATTTTAACCTCCATCGAATTAGTTTCGAGTTAGGATCCTTCAAACTCATGATCCATAATAGTGGTTTATGATCAGTGACTATCTTAAACCTTCTGCCAAATAAATACGGTCTAAAATATTTGGTTGCCCATACTATCGCCAGGAATTCTTTCTCGATGGTTGAGTAGTTAATTTCTGAACTGGTCGGAGTTCTACTAGCATAGCCCTATAGGTCCCTGTGATAGCACTGCACTTATAGCAAAATTGCTGGCGTCTGTGGTAAGTACAA
Source organism: Hermetia illucens (assembly GCF_905115235.1). NCBI lineage: Eukaryota > Metazoa > Arthropoda > Insecta > Diptera > Stratiomyidae > Hermetia > Hermetia illucens. The sequence continues at coordinate 80,339,699 of NC_051852.1, read as the reverse complement.
ATGGTTTAGTGAAGTCAGGGTATTGAAGGATTGGATCGTTCATCAAGAGTTCTTTACACAGTTTGAAGGTCCAGGTATAGTTTTCGTCTAAAACAACTTTGTTGTCCTTTTTTAAGCATTCAGTTAATGGTTTAGTTAACTTAGCAAAATCTTTGATGAATTTCCTATAATATCCGAGAAGTCCCAAGAAAGACTTTATTTCCTTCTGTGTTCTTGGAATAGGAAAATCCCTGATAGCTTTTATTTTATCGGGGTTAGGTCTAACACCATCTCTTGTTACGATATGTCCGAGGAAAGCTACTTCCTTATGAAGGAATTTCGACTTATCTGGTTGGATTTTAAAATTTGCTTCTCAAAGTTTGTTGAAAACTTGTTTTAGGTTTTCGATGTGTTCTTGAAGCGAAGTTGAGTATATGATTATATCGTCCAGATAAACCAGACAGACTGTCCCAATTAGATCACCTAGTATGTTGTCCATAACCCTCTGGAAAGTGGATGGAGCATTTTTAAGCCCGAAAGGCATGCGAATGAATTCATAATGCCCCCCTTCCACAGTAAAAGCCGTTTTCTGAATGTCGACTGGGTCCATCTCAATTTGGTGGAAACCACTGGCTAAATCAAGTGTGGAAAAGTACATACATTTTCCTAACTTGTCCAAGATGTCAGTAATATTGGGTAATGGGTATTTATCTCCGATCGTTTTCTCGTTTAGTTTCCGAAAGTCTATTACTAAACGCCACTTTTGTTTCCCGCTGGCATCTGACTTCTTCGGTACGATCCCAACGGGTGAACTCCATGGAAAGAAGCTTGGTCTGATGATCCCTTGATCTAACATTTGTTTAATTTGGTTCTTTACTTCCTCTTTATGAATATAGGGATATCTGTAGGATTTTGTATACACTGGCATTTCATCAAATGTTCTAATCATATGTTCCGCATATGTATTGAAGATTCACTTCCGCATATGTATTTGAAGAGAATTTTGTAACTTTGATAGGTTGTTCAATTAGGATGGGTTTGTCGGAGTTTGAGAGGTTGATAACTTCCATTACACTAAACCAATTCTTTGATGAATAGATTCCTTCTGGAATTACGACTTCTGGTTCGATTTCAGTCGTTCCGATATATATATCACCTTCGTAATTTTCCACTGGCACTTTTATTATTAATTTTGACTTCGCCGGAATAACGTATTTTCCTGAAGTTAGATTTGGCTTTGAGTCAAGAGGGAGTACAGAATTAGTTGTTATAAGGGCATTATTTACAAGATCAATTTTTGCTCCTAATTCCGTAAGGGCATCTAAACCCAATAGGCCATCAAAATACCCATGGAATCTGAACAGTAGAAACTTTAGTTGGCCAAAATGATTGAATTCCTCAAAAATTGGTAGATGAATTTGTCCAACTTGCGCGTTTTTAGAGCTCTGGTAATTGTTACGGGTGTAATTGAATTTATGAAGTTCGGGTCAATAATTTCGGGATTTATAAATGAAGCTGATGCTCCAGTATCTATTAGAAATTTGAATGGTTTACCGAAAGGAGAAGTTATATTTATGTAGGGAAGATTGGATCCATGCTTATTCAAGTCTATGTAGCCGGTTGGTGGTTTGAGGCACTTGAAGTAAAATTTGTGTCTTCAATTTCATTGACGACTGTTTCAATCTCCCGCACCTCTTCTTTTTCCGGAATTCTCAGCACCTCCGTAGGGTAAGATAAATCATTACAATATTCTGTTGGGTACGTAGTGTATGTATCATCGTACATATTATGAACTCAAATCTTGATTATTTAGTGTGTAATCAGGAATATTTAATGGGTTCATAAAATCTTCGGTGACGCTAAATAATCCTTTACTTGTGAACCTTGGTAGATTACTTGGTCTGAAGGAATTTTGATTTATGTTTTGGTTATTGTTAGGCCTAGATTGAGTGGGTTGAAACTGTCCTGAGGATGTATCCATTGGTTCATGTCTGTTCATTGTTGGGTTAGGAAACCGTTGAAAATATGGCTGGAAATTATTTGGCCTTTGGTATGGTAGCTGGGGTTTTTGAAATAGTGGCTGAGAATTATTGGGTCTTTGAAAGGGTTGTGTTAAATGTTGGGGTGGACGGAGTTGGAAGAAATTATTATTGTTGGGAAAGTTCGCCGTTGGCCATCGATATGAGTTAAAATTAGGTAACAATTGCGGAGGTTTTGGTAATTGGGAAGGTTGCGGCCAGTTAAGGTGTGCTGCTGCGGCCTAAGTACTGGTTTAGAATATGATGGATATGCAGGGGTTTTGTCTACCGCTCCTAAAGGAGATGGAATCAGTTTTTGGTTCCCTAATTTACTGTATGCGATGTTCTGCTCATCGATACAATAAGAGAATGCTTCTGATAAATTTTTTGGTCTCATTGCTCTTATAATTCCACCTAGCGGTTCCTTTAGTCCTGACAGAAACACTTTCAACCCTAAACTAGCATGTAAAGTTTTCATGGCACTTTTAATGTTAGTATCTGCTTCGTGCAAATTAGTGTGGTTATTCAAACTTGAGACGATATCGATCACCTCACTGTCTTTTAAACCGAATTATTTTTCTGCTATAAGCTTGTAACCGATATCAAAGATAGCACCTCATCTACGTTGTCAATAAAATCGAATAATAACCGCGGATTACCGTCAAAATGAGGGCGATCTTTAATCGCGGCCGGAATTCTCAAGGAATTAAAAATATCTACTGATGTCACTGTGTGTCCGGTCGTCATATTCAGTTCGATTTCTACTGAAGATCCTTAACTTCCTAAGGTTCCTAAATTCAATATACTTTCTATATTCAACGAACTTTCCAAATTCACTTCACTTATATTATTTTTCGTATCTTCTAGCTTACTATCTAGATTCCTAGCCTGTCTAGAGCGTGGGATTTGATACGGTTTTGGGACAAGCGATTTCTTCCTGAACATGGAAAGGGAAAAAAGGGTGGAAAATGGAGAAAAAGAAGGAAAGACTTACCACATGCCGTGTTTGTCCTTCTGGATCACAATTCTACTATTTCTGTGATAATCCGTCGCACTGAGTCCAAATTGTGCACCAATTTAAGTTACCAAAGTCCTTCGCGATGAACCGTCGCACTGACTATTCGCACTTAATCCGGAAAATAGTTAATGTTTTTTCGATAGCCCGTCGCACTAACTATTTGCACTTCGTTTTCTCATAAAAATAGTCATTTTTTCGCGATAATCCGTCGCACTAACTATTTGCGCTTTTTCCACGTTCACGAAATCACTGCGACTGCGCCAATTACGACATCCAGAAATAGGAATATTAAAAAAAAAAACGAATTAAATTTATAAAGACGTTTATTTCTGGACAAATCACAAGAATTACTCGCAAAGCTTACAGTTAATCGTCCAATTTATTTAAGAATTTCTGTTTACGTTGCGGCATGTGCCGGATGCAATATTTAGGTTGGTTGCACGAAGTGCAACGTTTCATGAAGCAGTATTAAATTCAGATTATTTTACGTAATTTGCAAAATTGATATGGGACAAAATGTTATGTTGGGCATTTACGTCGGATGTGGGTTTAGGTTGTTACGCCGGATGTAACTCGCGCACCGTAACAAACGGAATTTGCTATTGCGCGAGAAGCAGAAACTAACTCCGAGGGTTACTGGTCTGGTTACTGGTCGATTCCTCATTCATCACGAAATACATCCCAAGAGGTGGGGAAAACATTTTACCATGTTACTCAAAGTACCCAGTGAATGAAATGACTAGTCAGCGTAGAATACGTCCGCCAAATTGAATTGAAATTCATCGAAAAATGCACTTAAACGAAGTAAATGCTGGGCTTGATTGTTTCCCTGCGTGATTGTTCATCGCAGTTTCTGCGAGGTTACTACTTCCACTCATCCCAAAATTTTAGAAATTTGAAATCTTTCCTATTGATTGGAAGGGAGGGATGGGGGATGATTTTTAAGCTCCGAAACAAGGGCACTCGTTGCGAATATGGGTGGCAATGAGAGAGTGGCAATCCTCAGAATCCCTGATGTGCCTCAGGAGCGAAAGAGAGGAAGGCTCGCTAAGATTCTAAGGGGCTGGACTCTTCTTTGCGACTTCGAGAAGGTCTTCGATAGTGTCGACGGAAAGTGTACATGGAGTAGTCGGATTTAAAGGGGGAAATCACATTAGAAGGCTTATTTTCACGTACTTTTTGGGTTTTTTTTTAGTGGGAAGAATTAATAGGAATCCAATGAAACATTGGACATTATGTTCATAGTTTGCGAAATATTTGAAAATTTTAGCTACAAATAACAAAGTTACGATGCATCAGTTTTCTGAAGGTTGTATTATAACTAAAACTCTCCAACTGTACACATGTTGCGAGTTCAAACTTTATTTGAAAACAAAAAGTCTTTAACTTTTCATTACTTATTTATTTCCTAACAGTGTGAACCTCAATGTAAGTGGAAATAATCAAAATTAAAAACTTCGCAGTTGTTGGAAAAAAAATTCAATTTTCTCCATTTTTTTCACTAGTTATGCAAAAAGGCACCCTTAAAAATATGATATCACCCCAAATGTTGGTTCATATTCTTAGTTATTTTATATAGAATCATAGCCCCAAATTTCACATTGTTCGTTTGATTACTTTTTGAGTTAGAAATGCCGTAAGTGTGAAAAAAAATCATTTTGAGAAAAAGGTGTTTAAAGAAAAAATTATTTGAAGTCGCCTCTCGGATATGAAAATTTTACCGATCTATGCAATAAAAATAATGCAATTTTGATGATCTCCTAATATGTTTTCCCCTTAAGATAAACACCAATAAAACCAAGGTTCTTATTCTAATCGGTCATCGCATTCTTCCTTTTAGGTAGAGCATTGGAGGCAATGCCTGATGGCTGGCAACGGGGCATTATTTGTCCAATACATAAAAAGGGCATATTAAACAACACAATAATTATAAAACTCCGCCGCAGCCGGTCCCAAGCCCGGTTGTGAAAGGAGGAGGGATGGATAGCTTCAGTCTGAATGGCTGTATGCCACCGCAGCGTCTCAGGGGGTAGGTGAGGAAAGTGCAGGAACTTTGCAGTCTTGCAGATTACTCACTAAGGAAGCTATCTCAACACCTGGCAGCTAGGGATAAAATGCACCACCAAAAATGAGAAGAAGGAGAAATTTAAGGTCCGGTACGGATAACCGGCGGGAGTCGTCTGACTTGGTGACTGGGTCGGGCTCTCGTAATGGACAGCACGGCGTCGAAACCGCTGGTCGTGGGGCGGTTCGACGTCTAGGCGCCACGACGACCAGGAGCACAGCTCCGCCTGCTGCAGCTGTTTCACCACAATCTGAGGTGACCACTTCAGCAGGTTCGCGTAGGAAGCGGATGAAATGGACTGAAGAAATGAACCTACTCCAACTCCTGGAATTCTATCTCAAATCAATGACGAGATTGCATCTCGACTGTGTGCTGATATGTCGCTGCTGCAACTACAATCACTTGTGTATTGTGGTGCAGTTGCGGCTATCAGATTACACGGTCAGAAGATTCGCTTTCGTGTTATTGGTTTGAGTGACAAAAGAGATCCACCATGGAAAATTCGTCTGGAACGTCGGCGGGACTCACTAAGGCACGACATTGCTAGACTGATTCAGATCAACACTGGCGATGCCAGCCGATGGGTGAGAAATAAAATGCAGAGGGTTTACGGGAACTATGCCATCCCCTGTGAGACACTCGTTGTTGAAATTCTGGATACACTAAAACAGAAACTTTCTGTCATATGCAGTCGGTTACGACGGTATGGCCAAAGTTATTCCAGATGTGTCCAGAATGCAACATACGCGAGGAACCAGCGGAGTTTTTTCAGATCTCTTAACGAATCCCAACAGAGCGCTCAGACAATACAGTTCTCGGTGACGGAAGCGAAAGAGTATTGGGGTGGACTTTGGGGGTTACCTGCCCAGCATGCTGAGTGGATCACCGCCGAAGGCACCCGCCATGCCAATACACCTGGCATGAATTTCGCGGATGTTACCGAAGAGGAAGTTCGACGAGCCCTAAACATCGCGAAGAACTGGAGGGGCCCAGGTCTGGATCGGGTGCAGAATTTCGTCTATAAGAAATTTACCAGCGTACACAGTCGGTTTGGCACGCAGTATAAATGAGGTCATAAGTCGGCCGGAGGAATTTCCAGCTTTCCTCACTGCGGGGATTACCTACCTTATCCCTTAGAAGGACACGGTGCAGGACCCCGCAGACACAAGACCGATCACTTGCTTATCAACGCTCTACAAATTCATCACGTCCATTATTAGTGGAAGGATCAACGCGCACCTCGAGACCAACAACATTCTGTCCGAGGAGCAAAAGGGCTGCCGAGTTGGGTCAAGGGGTTGCAAAGAGGAACTCATTATCAACTCGGTAGTTGTAGGACAAGCAACTAAAGACCAAAGAAACCTCTTCAGCGTTCCGCATACCTGGCTAATCGATATCCTACATCTGTATCGCATTGATCCGAAACTAATAAAGTTTTTGGCGACAGTAATGAAAGGGTGGAATACCATCTTGTCAGTCCGTACATCTGAGGGTACTAATACCTCAGAGCCCATCCGTATACGGAGGGGCATCTTCCAGGGGATTCGTTGAGTCCCCTTTGGTTTTGTATGGCACTGAACCCCCTTTCACGGCTACTGAATGATGCTAGAGGGCATGGTTTTGCAATAAAGTATGGCCTACGTGCTAAGTGCGAACTGACACACTTGATGTACCTAGCTGACATCAAACTGTATGCTGGTACTGACAACCATCTTAGAAGTCTGTTGTGAATAATAGACATGTTCAGCCGTGATATTCGGATGGAGTTTGGATTGGACAACTGTCGAATCCAAGCCATCCGCAAAGGTCATCACGAGCCGCATGTCGGACATAGCATTGGTGACCTCCACATCGAAGCTATGACCGAGACAGACTTCTACAAGTACCTAGGAATTCTGCAAGGAACCCATGCTCGAGTTGGTGATCTGAAGGATGCTCTGCTGTCCGAATTCCTGCGACGTGTAAAGCTGGTGCTGAAATCGCATCTTTCGGGGAAGAATAAAATAAGCGCGTTCAATGTATTCGCTATCCTTCCACTGGCTTATGCACTCGGAATATTGCCGTGGACGAAAACCGATCTGGAATGCATCATCCAAAGTCTGCTGTGGAGCGGATGAACCTACCTCGTAACGTCGGAGGTAGGGGCGTGGTTAACGTAGCGACACTACATCATCGCCAAGTCGACTCGCTGTGCGCTTATTTTTACAGCAAAAAGCAGGCGAGTCCCTTGCATTCGGCTGTCAGTAAGGTAGACTGTGGACTGACTCCACTTAACTTGAAGGATCGATCTTTCAATCCTCTGAGTGGGGTGAAGTCGGACCAAGAACGGATCGATGAATGAAAATCGAAGGCAATGCACGGTAAACACGTGAATTGTCTTTGGCAGCCATTTGTCGATTTGCATTTGTCGAACAGATGGGTGTGTGCTGGGAAGCTCTTTGCTGAGACGGAGGGGTTCATATGTGCCATTCAGGACGGCGTGGTCGCCAACCGAGCTCATAAAAAACTCATCTTGAAAGAACCGGTGGAGAACGACCAGTGCAGAATGTGTGGTTCGGCGTTCGAGACGTTAGACCATCTCATTTCTGGCTGTACTGTTATGGCACCGGTGCAATACATCACCAGGCATAATGCTGTATGTAAGGTTATCCATCAAAACCTTGCATACAAGCATGGGCTGATCACGAGAACATGTCCGGTTTACCGATATGAACCGCAAGCAGTACTTGATAGTTCTGATTACAGCATGTATTAGGACCGGCAAGTCCTGACTGATTGCCATACTCCACACAACAAGGCTGATGTACTGTTAGTTGACAAGACGGGTCGCTCCGCGTATATTATTGATGTTGCTATCCCTCATAATAGCGGAACTATGTAGGAAGAAGCTGAACTATGACTATGAACTCGGCAAATCAAAGAAATTTGGCGTTTCGACCGGGTGGTTGTAGTTCCCAAAATATTGTCAGCTACAGGTATTGTACCTAAATCCCTCACGGCTTCCCTTGATGTCCTGGGACTTTCGCACAGTCTGGTTCAAACCATGCAGAAGTACACCATTCTGCATACGTGCTCGATGTTGCGGGGAGTACTCGACGGATTCTCCCACTGAGCTACCATCGGCCACCACCATCAGTGCCCCTTTAGTTTTTAAGTAGGTAGGATCGTCCGAGCCTAAATGCTTGGCACTTAGTGCTAGTATTAGGTAAAATCCGGCATCTGCCGAGATTGTGATAACTCGGAAATAAAAATATCGCGTCGCTCAATAAATTGCGGCGATGCAGCCCGGAAAGTCACTACTTCTTAAGGAATATTATGTGGTAGCCATAATCCCATAAATGAGATTTAACTCATCAACCATTCCTATGCGCGAAATATCTCCCCAGGCCTTCCCGAGAAACCTACACTATTAGCAAGCATTGCTTCCCTCGCTTTCAATGACACCAAGCCACTGATATATATATATCCAGTCAAGTCTTTGATGACCTTCTTACACCGAAGCGTTAACTCTAGCCTTAGTATGAATTTGGCTCATATACAATTTCAGGTTTACCCAGTAGCTGAGGACCAATGATCAATTTGTAAAATGTTCGGTTGTATCACTAAGCTTTATTATAAACACGAAAACTTCCCAAATATCTACTCGGTTACGAGTTATCAATAGAATCTCAATAGATTTAATGTATTGAAAGTACTTTCTAAATCTGAATAGGCTTACGGTTGACGTTAACGTCGATTCGTTCGCAAGTGGGCTCATCGACATTGCATCTATAAACTGCTCCTTCAGTTCGATTCCTATTTTTTGGCAGGTTTCCAGCTGGGGCACCAACAATAGCCCTGCAAGATAAAATCGTATATGAAAAAATATGTATATATGATTTACTAGAATACAAAAAAAGAGAGGGGTACCTAGCCTTCAAAATCGAATAAATGAAAAAGACAATTTTAATTACATATGTATGGATTCGGTGCCAGACAATCGGTGAATAAGATGTGTTAAAATATACAAAGTAAAAAATAATTCTGTCTACCCTTAAATAAATTAAACGTCCAGCTTTCGGTTTCCGTTTTGTTTAAAGGCTATATGTATAGCAGAGATTTGATCGGACTGTATTCAAGTGGTTGTCGACACCCAGTTCCATCTTCTTATCAACACCTTTACAGGCAGCCGGCGCATACCCTGACAGTTCTTCGTTCAAGATTATGTCGCTCCAGAGTACCCCCCAGACACTGCAAAGCGAAGTGCTAACGAAGGCTTGAAGTACCCATTCATTTCATTCTTATGTAGAAAATGGAAGGGCTAGACTTCAATTTTTTTCTCTGAAGTTTTACCCCAATGCTGCATCTGATATATTACGCCTAGGTGACGATGACGTTCCTACTGAACAAAATATTCTAGTTACAGTTCCTTTTGATGCTGTCAAAAGCCTTCATGAAATTAAGAAAGAGCAGATCAAGATCTAAACTCCGCACACTGCTCCGCAATGATCCCAAAAGGTGTTAATATGGTCGATACATGAGAGTCAAGAATGGAAATCAGCCTGAATTCTCACAAGACGGAAAAGAAAACGCGTTAATTAGCTGACACTTCATGTGACGTCAGGAGTGAGCAATTTGAATCTTATCTACGTGAAAGCGTACGATTTAGTGTTTGTTACTTGCTATTTTTCGTAGCCATACTGGCAACATAGACAACAGTCTAGTCCCGGAGTCATCGTAGGTGGTATCTGGTGTCATACATCGTTAGCCTGCCGGGACAACGCGGGATAAATCAAAAACACACACACACTTTTCAAGTATTCAATAAAAAAAGTACGAAATTATTGCGTAAAAGGACAGTCCTTCAATTTACCTTATGTTTCGACAGTAGCGGTAACAAACTATATAGCAATATTTCCTTTCGAGACAGCTAAAAAGCTTTCAGCGGAAACTAAATAAAGTTTAATACTTTGATATTTTGGTAAACAACTTCCACTTGTCGGTCTACTGACGATTTAGGCGCGGACTTTACAGTGTATGTTTTTTTTTTTAATTTGAAATGCATATAATTTTTAAAAAAATACAGTTTTCTTCCAAAAAAGGCCTTTGAGAGTTTTGCTAGATTACACCATTGACATCATATCCGCCATTAGTGCAAATGAGGCGGGGAGTTTATTGTCACACTCAAAGCAGGTGTTTCAGAATTTTAATGATCAACCCATTTTTTCCACTCTTTGTGAAGGATCGTGCACATAAATCACGAATATATGCAAGATACATTTCGACAGGAGATCGTCTAGCCCAACGGCTCAGCCCTGTCAGTATTTGCAATTCTTATGCATTTTGTTTAGCCTTTGTCCCGTTCACAAGCGGGGTCGGCTCGTCGTGATCGGTTGCACCATTTTTTCTATGAAAGGCCTGACCTAGATGCAACCGCGAGGCTTTCAAGTCATCACCCAGTGTACCAAGCCACCGTTGTTTCAGCCAGCCTTTTGGTCGCTTACCATTGACTTCGATGTTCAAACCAATCTTGGCAAGTGAATTCTCGTTAGCGCGAATGTGATCATACTATCGAAGTCGCCTCTATTGCAATCGGCGCAACCCTATATCGCACCACTAGTTCAACGGAACATCTTCATCTTCGTTACCGTGAGACGCAGTTCATTGTCTTTTATAGTCGGCCAACACTCAGAACAATAGAAGGCGACAGGGCGGATGTGTGAAGCAATTTCATAACGGAGTTCTCCATTGGCTGACAGAATTGACCCGAGGTATTTCAATCGCTCAGTTCTGGGCAGGTCACTGCCATTGACCGTGATACTAGTTGTTTCATAGGGATCGACAGAGACACGAAGCGGTTTTGATATGCCCACCACACTTCGAGTTTTACTTTTCGAATCGTGGTTCACAAGTTCTTCCGACACTAGGTGTTGTCATGGAGCGTACCAAATGAGTTCATGTGGCACACGATCAAACACTTCCTCCAGATGTAGGAATGCAATGTAAAGGGGGCGCTGCTTCTCACAGTGTTCCTCCATGAATAACTTCGCAGCGTGTATTGCGTCAGTAGTTCCGCAGTTCCTGACAAACCCGACTAATACGGCGAATACGGTTGCCCAAAATGCGTTCAAAAAGCTTAATGGTATGGGACAGCGATCGGATTGGACGGTAATGTGAACATTCCGCTAGATTACCTTTCTTTTTCCATACTGGAATTGAATTGAATTGTTGGCGGCCTGGTCTGATTGTGCGTCAGGTTAAAGTTGTATAGTTCGGCAAGTCCTCACACCACCTCCTCGCGGCGGCCGCTGGAAACCGTCTTAAGATGGGCAAACAATGTGTATGGCCGGGCTGGGAATAGGCTTCTCCAATTGACGAGCATCGGCTGGCTTGCTGGTCATGTGTTAAGGACAAGTGGATCTGGCAGGGGAATGAGCCGAAGCAACAGCGCGGGAACCGTCCTTCGAAGGTGCTAATATGATCCCAAGCTAAGGTGGAACAGCATACGCCGAGGGCTGCGTGGCTAGCGGGGAGCTTGGTCTTTAGTGTACGAACTCTGAATACCTTGGGCAGTTTCAGTTTGAAATAAGACCCTTACCCTAGTGGCCGGGCTAGCCAGAGTGGACATTCTTCCCGGGCTATTCGGGCTAAAACATGGACTCAATCAACAAAAAACAAAATAAACTGACGAGAGAAGAAAAGGTGATGATATCAGCAGCATCAACGGTGGACGGGGATGGGTGTAGCGAGACCAGACATAGTACTCCTAACCCAAAACCGCCGACGTCGGGAATCTCTCAAAAGTAAAGACCGACAAGAACTTCGGCCACCGGAAATCGGCTAAGAAGCAAAGGTCCAGTGAACTCCTCCTCAAGAACCAATACCAGAAGGCTATGTATATTCTTAACAAGATTACTAAGAATAAAGAGGCCGATACTGTTAACGAGTGGGATGAAAAGGACCTCGCTAAATACCAGGCAATTGTTGGAGGAGGCGAAGCCCACTGCTCTCAAATGTAATCGATCTCAAGACGAAGTCGAACAAAAACACAAAGGGCAGAGTAGATTCGAACGCTAGGCAAACTCTGGAGAAAAGTAGGCAGCAACAGCCAGCCAACGAGCCAAGAAATGCGAAACCCTTCAGCGACCCTTCAGTGGCCAAGAGCCATTTACGTGTGGCGCTGCCGTATGGCAATTGCGCTAGCGACAAACTAGCGCCGGAGGTGTGGGCCAATGTTGAGGACAGACCGTCGAAGATGGCCATTGAACATCTTATAGACACCAAAGGCACTGGAAAAGGTAGACTACGGTTTGGAGTCAGGAGCGCAAAGGTGAAAGTGTTCCCAATCGACGCCGTCAACGAGCTGTTGGAGGAGATGAGGATCGACGATTACACGGAGACTGACGAACCCGCCAGGGAACTAGATCATGCTGAGGATAACGCAGATAAATCTGCAGCACCCGAAGTTCGCCTTGGCTAACCTCCTTCTCCTCCTCCTAGAAAGAGAGAGAGAAGACATCGACACCTCATTGGTATAGGAGCTTTGAGTCGGAGGCGACCGAACCATAAAAGGGCTCCAAGGCAAATATTGTAATTTATTCCGTCGTGGTCAAACTTAAGTAGGCGGGGGCAGGGAAGGTATATGTTTCCTCGGCTTATATGGCTCACGACATTTTACGACCACCATAGCAACAAAGAAGGCTAACTTGTTGGCAGGCTTTGACGCTAATGCAAGGCATACGCTTTGGGGCTGCTCGGAAATCAACAAAATATATGAGCCATTATTTTATTTATAAATACAAATCTATCGGTGTGTAACAGGGGCAATACACCAACATTCTATTTCCTAAGCTCGGAGAACTGTGACGGTTAGGAAGAGGTACTTGATATCACTCTACTAACCGTCAATGGGATTCTTAGGGTGGAGAAATGGAGAATCTCTGACCAGAGGTCGATCTCAGATCAAAGCTGGATGGTTTCAGTCTAGATCTCCCCGCAGAGGTCTCCAAACCCCGCAGAGACCCCAGGAAGATAAACTGGAGGAAGTTTGGTCAAATTATCCGGAACAAACTATCCGGTGTGCAAATTGGCAAGATTGGCACGGCAGACAAACTGGAGGTCAGGGCTCTGGAAAAAGTATTCAATACCGCCTATAAAGTCTCGTGGCGTGCTAAATATAGTATGAAAACACTACCACCGTGATGGAATGAAGATTTCTTCAGCCTCAGGAACCTGAACCGGGAAATCTTCAACATCTGCTACAGGCATAAATATTGCCAGCCATATAAGGACTACCTGAATAAGTACAAGTCGGTTACAATGATCGCCAAGAGGCGGTCTTGGTTGGGCGGTTTTCAAAACGGCTCAGTAAGATGCTGTTCAAGGAACATAGAAGCCCATCCTTTCTTGAAAAGTTGGAAGGCTCCTGAATGGAATCTTCTGGTTCAACTTTGCAAAGAAATTGGGTGTCCAGTCGAGTATGGTTCTCTGTGGCGCGTCCAATCCTAACGTACGGCTCTATTGTACGGTTGCAGGCTTTAAGCAAAAAGTAGCATAGAACGAAACTTAATAGGATTCAAAGAACCGCATGCGCTGCTGCTGCATCTCTTCCACCTAGACCACCACATTAAATACGTTGTGGCGTGCAGTGCCGTCAGACCACGTGAGTCCGGATGCTGGACACCGAAGCGCTACGGCCACAGTAACATCCTAGACGAGGTACCTCGTGAAATATGGGCATCCCTCCGGACTATGCCACGCGCCAGCTGAATTTCACAAGAAACTTTGCTGTGGACTTTCCAACCATGGCAGAATGGAAGACCGGCGACGTATTGCGAGGCTACGACACAATATTCTTCACCGACGGCTCAAAAATGGTCTGTAGAGTCTGTGCGGGGGTTTTCTCGAATACACACAGTGAATCCGAGTCGGATGGTCGCCCAGTTTTGGTCAGTGTACTCCAAATGGAAGTATTGGCGATACTGGAAGGCTGTCGATGGCTGGGGCATGATCCAAGCTGAAGGGGAGGATGAACAAATTCTTTCATTGAAATCTTCTCGAAATATTCTCGCCATGTCGGCTTTTGACAAGTCAATACAGATCTCTCTCACCATTCCGAGTGTTCGAGTGTTTATCTTTGCAATGGACCGTTCGGGTGAAAACGATCACCTTTTTTGCTTGCCGGTTGACAATCTTGGAAATTTGCCAATTGACCAGTGGATGTTAAACGGCTGAGAACCAAAGTAAAGTGTTCCTTGCGTCTCCTAAGAAGCCTACCATTAACATCCTTGACACGACCCTCGAAAGGCTTTTTCATTATGCAAAATATACACGTAACGTACTGCAACACTATGCTCATCTATACTCTCCGACAGCTATTCATTGTTATTCTATTGTCAAAAAAGTAATTCTTCTATCGCCGAGCGACGATACGCAAACGGGCTAGGCGGGGCAATTCAAGCCTGTGAATAGATACGGATGCAATACGGACACAAAGGCAAGCAACCATCAAGTGATGATATCAGTGCCTCTCTTGTTTTGCACATCCTGAAGTCAACTCTTAAAGTCACTGCTGATTGCGATCTGATTAGATATAGATAGATCAGTTAAAACTCAATAGGCCCTATGCTCGAAGAATATTCCGCCAATGAAGAGGCGGTAGGAGCTGCAGAAAGCCGCAAACCTCCAACCATTGTCATTACAGCTGTCTTTCCACCTTGGTAATCAGATCATATATCACGTTCGCAATGTCATCTTTAGGAACCTTTCCTGGGGAACATTTAACTGCTCATAGAAAAGCTTTTTCTCCTCTGTATCGAAAATCTCCATTGGAGCGAAACATTGTATTATTGAAAAGTTTACCACTCTGGTGCTGGTTCACCAGTGCTTTTCAGGTTTTGTGTGAAGCAAAAGTTTATTAAAATGGATTCAATGTCTTTCGGCCACATGGAAGTTACTCGGAAATGGCTAAAGCTATCATTACGAAATTTGGTGGGAATATGTGGTCCATGCATCGCTTCACAGAGATCGTGTGGCGCAATATGTGGAAGAGGGCGTTTCATTTTTTTCACTAAATATAGCCATCTCGGGTTTGATACCCGAGATAGATGACAGGAATCAATTAGTATTTTTCGAAAATGATGTTAGGTGAAATAGAAGGGGGCGACACATCCACGATTAGTTGGGCCTGTTAGTTGCGCTTGAGCAGTCCGCAGTCGAACGACGGCTAGAACGTGGGTAGAATGGTAAACATTGTTCATAAATACTCACACACCAACATATCTCAAATTTGCGGTTCAACGCCTTCTGCGTCCAAAGTTGAAGTAATGATGCCGCTTGGCTTGCCGGTACGTGGGTGGTGCTTTTAGTTAAACTGGCAACCAGGTGCACTGTGAGCGTTTTCAGCATAACTGACAGGTCGAACTGACCGTGGATTGCGGTCATAAATATTGGCAGCCTTACTGGAAGACGGAGGATTGCCCACACACTCAATATGGTGTTGGCGTCGACATTTATGAAGATTTCCGTGATGCCATTAAAGAAGTCGAGCGATTTGAAGACTGGTGATGAAGCTCGCCATTATATCAGCTGATCGCACTATTCACTTTTTCAACGTATACACATCATAGACAGGTCATCTTGATGCCGAGAAAGATGCCTTTTGGCAGCTTCGCGAACAAAGATTTGTGACTATTTCTTCATGGCGGATGATCTTAATGGTCATGGGGATGACAAGGCAAACGACAACGGGTGCCATGGGGGAAAAGGATTTAGGGCACCCAATGAGGGCGGTGAGCGCATAGTCGATTATACGGACCCTCATGGCTTTGTACTTGTTAATACATGGTTTATCAAAAGATTGTCTCATCTTCCTATATTTTATAATGGAAACAGTAAAATGCAAATCAACTATATCCTCATAAGACACCGTCACTTCAAAGCTGTTCCCTATGAGACCATCGCACTTCAGCATCGACTTGATTACTGTCCTGTGAATTAAGCCACCGATTAAACAGCGTGAGCCCTGGCCTGCTGTAAATTAAATGGCGAAGATTTCGTTAAAAAAAAACAACAAACGATACCACTTACTCGATTACCAACCATTATGGTTGTCAAAGAATGGTGAAACCCACTTGAAAACACAATCCACACAGCGTATGCAATGCTCGGGGTCGCCAAGCTAGATAAGTAGTTCGTCACCCGGGATACTTGGCTTTAGAACAACGATGCCCAAATGAAGGTCCGTACCATGGGAACCTTCTGTGTGTTCTCGGCCCGATTATTTGCGGTTGACTTCCGAGTGGAAGTTCCATGAGGGTTGTGGTTACGTCCAAATCACAGATAGAGACCTTCGGGCTTTAATGGTGGAATTAGGCTGTACAACTGCATTCACCAGTATGAATGCTGCCTGTAGTCAGTATAAGCTGATACTGTTGAGTTTGTCAAAACCTTGGTTTAAACCACCCGTACTTAACTGTCGCCGCCACTAAAGTTCAGGAAGCAATAGATCGAATGAAACCAAGCAAAGAAACTGACAACATCCCATCTAAGTTCTGAAAAGCGAAAAGCTGGGATCCAACACCGGGGTTCAATGATTTCCCCAATCAGTTTATTGAGGAGGGTAGAACATTATCTGACGGGCAAGAAATCACTACCGTTCCAATATGGAAAAAGAAAGCTACTCCAGCAGAATGTTCAAATTATCATCCGATCCAGTTGCTGTCCCATAGCATGAAGACTTTTGCCCCCATCTTTAACAACCGTATTCGCAACATTTTTCAAATAGCCGTCAATTAAACCGCGTTTATCTAGAACTGCAGAGCTACTGACACAATGCACGCTGTGCCGTTAATACATTATGTACAGTATGCAAAATTCGTATTGGAACACATAGGTTTTTAACAGTTTTTTGCTTAAATCTTCGAAATTCGCACGAATTTTGAAAAATTAAAATGTGTTTTGGATTTTAAAGCAAAATATTTATTCAATTGTATAAAAATAACTAAAAATTTTGGTAACAAAAAAAAAATAATAATAATTTCATACTTTAACAAAAACAAAATTCGTATTGGAACACTAAAATGGATTACAAAAATTCATTTTCTTAAACACATCTAATATTTAGTTGGGTAGCCTTTTTGCTTTATAACAGCCCTTAGTCGTTTTGGCATCGACTGCACCAATTTTTCAGTCAAGTTTCTCGGAATTTTTTCCATTCTTCCTGTAATGCAGTTTTAAGGTCACTGATGTTTCTTATGCTATGATATCTTAACCTCTGTTTAAAAATTGACCACAAATTTTCAATAGGGTTAATGTCTGGGCTCTGAGGAGGGGTTTTTAAATATTTTCTACAATTGTACAATAACCACAAGCGAGTATTTAAAGCGGTATGCTTGGGGTCATTGTCTTGCTGAAATATGTAGCGGTCCTCAATGCCCAAGTTTCTCGCACTTTTATGCAGATTTTTTTTTAAAATGTCGATATACTGCGCGGCATTCATATTTCCTTCGATAAAGTGGAGCTCTCCAACGCCGGATGCAGCGAAAGAACCCCAAACCATTAATGAGCAGTACCCATGTTTAAAGGTTGGTCTCAGATTTCTCGGATGGAGGCGAGTATTTCGTTCACGCCAAATTCGTATGCGACCATCCGACGACTTAACATTAAATTTACATTCGTCGGTAAAAATTACATTTTTCCAAAATCGGAAGTTTTTATTTAAATACCTTTTTGCGAATGTAATTCGCTTTTTCCGATTTACTGTATTTATAAAAGGTTTTCTTGCACTTACGTTGCTCCGAAATTGAAGCCGGCGAATGTAATTTCGAATCGTTTGAGCTGTTACACTTACTCCACAATATTTCTCTAGGAGGGCAGCTAGCTTTACAGCACTTACGGCATTATCCTTTCGAATTTGACGGAGAAGAAAGGACTGATGTCTGCGAGTCAGAAGCATTCGATTCGGATTATGCGATTTCTTATTGATCCTGCCGCTTGATTTGTATATTTTGATTATGTTGTAAACCGTCGTATGACTTCTTTGAACGATTGTTGCTATTTCCCGGAGCGATTTCCCATTTTCATGCAAATTAACGATTAATTTTCGAACATCGTTTGATAACTCTGTTGACTTCCGACCCATTTTGATAAATTTTGAATAGTATAACTAATTATGGAAAATAAATGTAATTTTTATACTTAAAACTATTCTCTAACTCGATACACAGCCGATCATTAACTAAAACATCACAATCTGTGCAAATTGTGCATTTCCTGGAAGCGTACAGTGTCGCACCATTAGTGTTCTAATACGAATTTTGCTTCGACAATAATGATCTATAGCCCATTATGAAAAACCGGTTTTGTTATTTTAAAAACTTTTATGTGTTAAAAGTGTCTTAACTCAAATGCAAATAATTAGAAATATAATTGTGCTAAAATCATTTAATTTTCTCGTAGAATAAACCATTTTTCTGTAAAATCATAGGTGTTCCAATACGAATTTTGCATACTGTACATTGCATTTCTGGAATCTAGAGAAAAGATTTGCCTATGCACCACACGAACTCCTCTGGTATGTTCTGCGGCAAACCTAATGCCAAGAGATCTGGTGCGCTGGGTGAAATTACTCTACCATGATGCGAAAAGTAAATTTCGAAGTGAGGCAGGCATATCAAAACGGCTTCGCTTCCTGTCGGTATTAATCAAGGAAGCGTTCTCCCACAATTCCTGTTTGTTTTTGTTATGGACATTGTCACACGGGAGATTCGACGTCCAGCGCCCTATGCATTGCTTTATGCAGATGATCTTTTCCTAGTGTCCCACGCAACTTATTCACAAATAGAACGATCGCCTCATGCAACACGGCCTCAGACTGAATATAAATATAGGTTTTTGATCACTGATCCTCATGAAACAGGCACTATCACTGTCAGTGGCAGTGACCTGCCTACAACTAAACGATTTAAATACTTCAGGCAACAGCGCAACTTGGGTGAAATGACGTTCCATAACTGGTATCCTATGTGTCATAGGTAAAATCGAGCATGGAAGTGGACCTGCTGTCTATTGGGAAGAAGAACTGGACGACCTAGACCTGGATCTCTTCAGGCTCAAGGTTAGAGCGGTAGGCTGCCATAGCGGAAGGTCACAGTTCAAATCCTACTGGTAGCAGAGGAATTCGTTATCGTAACTGGATGTCGAATATCAGTTGACTCAGCTGTGAATGAGTACATGAGTCAAATCAGAGTAATAACCTCGAACAAACGCAATGCTGACCACATTGCCAACGATTATTATTAACATAGTGAAAACTTGAAAGCTCTAGATGTACTGAGTACACATTCTTTATGTCCACAGAGGAAGTTTGCAGGTAATTTGAAGTTTGAGTTAATTTGGGATTCCTTTTGCAAACAAATCGAAAACCGGAAGCTGCGTGCTTCAGATATGAGAGATTTGTTGATTTCTTATGTAAGAATATTTGGGTGCACGAAGGTTCCACTTATACCTTGGTCGTACTGTATATACATTGAATATGCTCGATAATCAATTCGATGTGGTACTGACGTTAATAATAAATGAATTTCTACCAAACTCGCCAGAATGATGCTTTCTATTAGAAACTATTTTATTGCATGTACGTACCTAAAATAAAGTTAACATGAGTTCGCAATGTATTTTGAAAATATAGCAACATAGTATTATAACTTTATTTATCGTAACGTAGGATATTTTGAAGCCTAGATACGACCCACCATAATTTTTTTCAGATTTTTCGGTTGGGTAATTTCTGAAAACGCGTCCTTCCGATCCAAGCACTCCTCTTCTTTTAAACCAATATTAAAACTAATATCTGCTTCGAAAAGTACTAGTCAAGACCTTTCATTTGATACCCCCATGGTTATTTTTGATAAAAAACATTTGCCCGCCGACAACAAGACCCGATGCGTACCAGATTACGGCAGTCTGTTCAGGGCGCTGGCCTACATGGGTTATGCTGCCAGCCCCGGCATACCCTGCAGGAGTGGCACTGATGCCTACCAACCTACCTTCAGAGTTTCTGGCTGGAGATCTCGTCGCTTTCCAAGTTCCATTGAATTTTGGCGTGAATTAGTCGTTAACAAATACTGCGAGAGGAAGACGCTACCACTTCTGCTCGTATGTGATGCCAACACATATAATGATATCTGGTGAAGCAGTAACACCAACCGAAGAGGTCAATATCTTTTGGGTACACTCTTAGCAATAGATTGGAATTATATAAGCCAACATTGGTGACCAGCACCGAGCAAGAGGTCCTCAACTAGACCTGCGAAATACTTTTATGAATGGGCAAGTTTGGAATTGGCGCACGTCGGATAAACCCTCAATGTCGGATCACTGAGTAATAAGATTTGACATTGAGGACAATCCCGAAGTAGCGGAAATAGTAAAATATCTTAGGAGAACAAAGTGAGATTCCTATATAAGGCACCTGAACAATGTCACGTAGAGATGGTCTCTGATATCAAAAATGAACTGAAACTAGAAGCCGTGGTGGAAGTCCTAAGCAGAGCTTCAAAACATTCTGTAAACAAACCACAGAATCATGCAAGCTATACAAAGCTAAAGCCAAGGATATGGCAATATCCTCCGTCTATCTGGAAAAGGAAATTTACCGAGAATGGAGAGGATAGGTTATGTCTACTTCTCAAAACTCATTTAATGGGGTTGTTTCCTAGGGTAGAAAATAATAATATTCTCTCTGATATCCGGATAACAGACAGAAGGAATTTTCACATAAACTTCAGAATGTCTGGGGATATCAGCAAGGCGGAGTGATACCTAAATCGAAAGAATATCGACATTCTTTGTAGGCAGTATCCAAATATCCGATAAGAAATTAGAAACAGGGTGGAGGATCAAGACGCTCTGACAGTGACTTTCGGTTTAAACTACCAGCCGATTACTTGGTATATTGACGGGTCCTTCCCAAAGCAATCGTACTTCGAACCAATGTGCGTACACCGGAATATTTTAGGCGGATATATACACGAGAGATGGGCAGCATATTGCGACTCCAACAGACAGCCAAGTGGCCATTAAGGCACTTGAAACTCTAAATTGGTATGGGAGTGTGAGGTTAAACCTCACCAAGAAACGCCTTAGGATCGTACTGGGAAATCTCACATGTCTCTGGAAGCTATGTTAAATTACCTCCTGAGGAAGCTAAGGACACCTGCGGTAAGTGTTGTAGATTCTGTGGGGAAAGTGATGAAACCTCCACACATATTCTGAGATAATGTCGCGAATCTAGGCCAAGACCCCATAGGAGTAGGAAACATGTCAAAATTTTTGTCGTTTATGGGTTTCATCTGCATACTGCGATTAACAGATACACTATAACAAGAAAAGGGGAACAACAGTTCTTTTAGGACGCAATGCAGCTTCCATAATTATTATTATCAGGATGACTAGGGCCACATGAACTGGAGGTGGCGGAGTATAAGATAGAGACCTTGCTAGTGAGCAGCCAGAAAGTGAACAAACCGCTGAGCTTGAACCCCTGGTATGATCTAAGATCACCGACTGAACTTCGAACAGTAATTATTGGTGGACCTAAACCATCGAGATAGTTGCTGTTGGTAATAGTGTGTATGTTGATTTTATTGAATATTTACTTCATTAGGGCTGTCCGAAGAAGTGATGACAAAGCAAAAGAGCGACGGCGGAAAAAAAAATCGCTTTGACTGAAAGGGAATTTGATTACATGTTTCCAATTATTTTGGATCTTACCAACTTTGATTATTAGCGATATGCAAGGCGACACTGTATCCAAACATTGTATTTTTGGGACCATGATGAACTGTATAGATATCTTTATCTATGTTAAACCCGTTAGAAATATTCACATACTGAAACCAACCAAAAATCAAAAATAACCACTCTCGCGAAGGATTCATAATTGCTCACGAGCCACACACTAAAAATGCTTTAGTTCTTATAAATCGACTGCAATTTCAATGATTCCACCTAATTACTCAGAGCTTCTGAATTGAACTGAACAATTGAAATTAAATATAATGAACAATGCTTCTATCAACATACCCAGAATATGAGTAAATGGTATGTACTTCCTATTCATATTTATATGAGTAAAAACCCCGTATTCCGCATATAAGAAACATTTGTTTTTCCCTTAAAATAATATCTAGCTTCACACTATGAAGCAGAATGTAAGATATGCCTCCAATATGAAAGCTTATCAATATCAAGAATTTCAGAAGAAATACTAATTTAGGCTCAGATACGTAAGTAGCATCGTGCACATATGTGAGGTCATATTAATACAGTGAGCAAAATTGAAACCCGGACACCGTCGTGGGAAAAACAAAGTGTTTAGACAGTGCGTAAAAGGAGTTGTATGTTTTTTTTATAAAAACGTAATGTACAGTCTGTTGGATAAAATGCAAAGAAAATTCACGAAAAGGGATCAAATTAAACCCTTGCTGAGGGCGAATAACCGAAGAAACTCTCTCTTTCTTCAGCCGAGGATTGTCGAGAGGTTTTGATTAGCTTCGGACAATTCAACACTACCACATAGGTGTTTTCCATGTTTATGAAATGCTTGTCACCGCACAGAAATTTGGTACTTGTCAAACAATCAAGATATGCCCGAAACATATAGCGTGGTAGTGTCCAATTGCTCGAAGCTACTACAAACCTCTCCACAATCCTCGGACCGCCATTTTAGTGAGAAACTGCAGGATACGCTTCGAAAAAGTCCCATTTCGAACAAAAAATAGCATGTGATGGAACGTCCTCTCGACTGATGGAGAAAAATTCCAGCGGAATATGAATATGTTCAACGTTTGGTCGAATTCTGGCCAGTGATCGATATATGCTAAAAGCCTCCATAATCATTTTTTTTTGAGTTTTAATGTCTCTATTACGATTTTTTTAGCTCTGTCCAGATTTCAATTTTACCTAAGAAAATAGAGTTTCTTTTCTTAGCAAGGATTTTATTTGATCCATTTTCGTGAATTTTCTTAGTATGATATCCAACAGACTGCACTTTACGTTCTTGAAAAAAAAATCAACTTTTAACCCCCTTTCTGAATACTTACAGTGAGCAAAAGTGAAATGCCGACACCGTACGCGTTTTGTTTTTTACAGGAACGTTTCGTACAGTTTGTTGGATACAATGCAAAATGAATCAACGAAAAATGATAAAATAAAACCCTTGTTAACAGCGTAAAACAAAAGAAACTCTATTTTCGTATGCAAAATTGAAATCCGCACAGTGACAAAAATCATAATAATGAATTTACAAACCCAAAAAATGACTTGTTAATACCCCGTATGGAGGCTTTTAGCCTCATATAGATCCTTCACTGGGTAGTGACATGGATTTAACCAAATGTTGGCTATATTCGGCTAATTTTCTCCATTAAGCGCTTTTTGTTCGAAATGGGACTTCCGCGAAGCCCACCGTTGACATAATCTTGCAGGTTCTCAATCATATTGCACTTCATGGATTGCTTCGTATATTTGAACACTACCCCATGCGTATTTTTTACGCTTTACAGAGGGTGGCCAAATTATTAGAGCCACACACATTTCCATCTAATTTTAAGAACATGATATTTATACCCAATAAGTACGCATTATTCAGTTGCTATTATTATTGTTTCTGCAGGATATGTGTTTCTACTGTACTTTGTCATATTTTTTCAATGTTCTGGTGACAATCCATTTTTGAATATAGTTTATAGTGACCACGGCTATTTTGTGATATAATAGTTGTTTGGGCGTGCACCTGTTCTACATTGATTTTAAGATTATTTATGTTGTTTTTAATTAAGTTTTGTGGTTTTACGCCGTGGTAAGTACCTATTTATTCTGTTAGTTAATAATTTTTTAGAATTATTTTATGTATGACACAGTTAGGTATATATTTTTTATTTTATGAGTTTTTATTATGAAGACAAATTAAGATTTCTCCCACGGAAAATGTCTGAGATGTGAACGTTGATTTTTGAGATAAAAAAGTTCATAACCTATACTGACAACTCAATTGAGTTGATATCAAATGTTTTGCGGCCGAGGTGTAGACAGAATTAAACAGAAAGTTGATGCAAAATTAGAAATGGAATGGCAAGTGTGGTTATAAAAGTTTAACCGCGCCTAGAAATGAGTGAAAAATGAAGAATATTTGCATTGAAAATAGAAAGTCTTCTTAAGTGGCCATAATGGTGCAGATTCAGGATACCAGCATTGCAATATCAGTCAGGTCAGCTCAATGTCGAGTAAAGCAATTGGGTTTTTTCATGTCGATATTCATTAAAGAAATCACTTCTTATCCCCGCGATGACGATGAAGTGGCTCAATAGATGCTAATAACACTAAGCTAAGCTTCCTTTTAATAAAAATAGTCACCCATTTAGCTTCCATGTAGTATCCGTTTTGGAAAGTCCAAATTCAATAATCTTTTCCGAGCTTGCCATTCAGACGAATCATCGGCATATGCATCAAATGATAGCTCAGGTATTGTGAGAAGAAGACGTGGTTGAAAATTGAAAGGAGATTCCATCATAAAAAGAGTCAACAATACATTCAGTATTATAGCCTGATCAATGATTGTCAACAAAAGTGCAGGGCGGCTATGAATTGCCTTAAAGGCAATGAGGTAGAACCAATATATAAAGGTCTTGGAAACCAGAATGATAGTCGAAATTCACGATTGATTATCAAATGGCAACTTTATATTTGTGTATGACTCTGCTCCATGCTGAAAGGCCAAAAAGACATATCTTTTAGAAACATGCTAAACAAGAGCACTTAACTTACATGGTAATTCACCGGAACTTAACCCCACTAAAAGCCTTTGGAGATCAAAGGAAAACACAAAAATTAACTGGTTAAGCATAAAAGCGATGAAATAAAAAGAAACTGCATCAAATATGTTGAAAGTATGCCATGAAGAGTAAAACTTATGAATCCAGTAAAAGCGGCGTGAATAATTATTAACTTTTTTTATTTTTAACGTTATGGGACTATTTCAAGTATATTTGAAATGTCTACTCAATACTGCTTGGCAACATAAATAATTTGTAAAAATTGGTATGATCTTTCTTACCTTTTCTTGCATATAAACTAAAATTATCTATTTTTCCAGAGACGGCTCTAATAATTTTGTCATCCACTGTATGTTTCGAGTCACTGCTTTGGAATACTTTGAATGTTTGACAAACACCCTATTTCTCTGCCCTGGTATGCAAATTTTCCACGAATACCATCACCCTCTCCGTCCGCCCCGTAACAGTCACCCTACCATAGCAGGCTGTCCCTAACTTATCGCTCGGGCTATATGGGCGTTGTAAATAATCAGAGATATGTATCAGTAGATCACAATGTAAGGCATTTTTTGCACATTGTTTATATTACTTATTAAATTTATCGAGTTACAACAATGAAATCATCTTTAATCGCGTTTTTCTCAAAACCACATTTTTAACCACAAAACTAGTTTTTGTTGAAAATCAAATTTTATTAAAATCGGTTCACTGTCTCTCTTTCTGTCTGTCACGCACATTTTTCTCCAAAACGACTAAACCGATCCAAACGAAATTTGGTGAACATACGGAAATTATGAACTCCCATGCATACAGTGAGTGACATAAATTTAAGTTGAGTTTAAAGGGGCGGTCCCCATACATGTAGAGGGGGGATGTGAAAATGTATCGAATGAAAGGTCTTAATTAGTACTTTCCGAACCTGATATTAGTTTTGACGTGGATTGTAAAGTGCACTAGTAAGGAGTCAACATGTACACATTTAAAGTGAGGCAGGACTCATTTTCGAAAACGACCCAACCCAAAAATCCGAAAAAAAACAGGGTGATGTACTTAGATGAAATCTAGGCCTCAAACTATGTTCCATTCCGATATCTGCTCAAATAAATTTATCAATAGTATATTACCAACTTTTAAAAATTGACTGAAAAACTCTCCTTAAGTTCATCCTAGGAGTACTAAATTTTGCACCGACAAAGAGGATATTATCGAGCATACGCATGCCAAGTATGATACTGTCCTCATGAAAATCCAAGAATTAGTGTCAAACTTATAGAAATTCAAACTTATCAATTTCGTGCATATCAACAGCATCTCAACCCATACAAATAAGATGCTGACGGCATAATTAACGAGAATAATTGATATTCGAGAGAAATATTAAAATTCCACTCATGAAGAAACTAGTTCTCTCCAGACCAGTATTTGTCGTGGGTTAAGTTCTTCACATTTGCTAATAATATTAAATTCCGAGTGAGAAGCGTATAAGGTTGACTATTATCAATACAGTGCTTTCCATTAAATGATTTATTAAAATCGATTTCTAAAAAATAGAGGCCAATAGAATTTTTAATTAAGTGACACGGAACTGTCAGGCACTCATCGCTCCTCACATTTTCTTCTTTTTCTGCAGCCTTTGTATCGTTTACAAGCGGGGTCGACTCGTCGTGATCGGTTTCTCCATTTTATTTTATCAAATGGCTGATCTGGATGTAATCACGAGACTTTCAAATCCCCATCTAGCGTATCGAGCCACGTTGTTTCGGCCAGCCTTTTGATCGCTTACCATTGACTTCGATGTTCAGACCAATATGGGCAAGCGAATTCTCGTTAGCTCGAATTACATGACCATACCATCGAAAACGCCTCTCACGCAATTTAGTCCACGATTGGTGCAACCCCATATCGATCGCGGTAAATTTTAGATTTGAGACGTTCGCTGATACGTCGATCACAAAGAACACCAGTTGTGGAACGTCACTTCATCCACGTTGCGGCAATGTGCGAAGCAATTTCATTACGCAGTTCTCCATTGGCCGATAGTATTGACACGAGATGTTTAAATCGCTCAGTTCTGGGCAGGTCACTGCCGCTGACAGAACTGAGCGATTTAAATATCTCCAGTCAATGCTATTAACCAATGGTTGACCTAAACCAGGCCGAAGTAGATATATTTTTTTTTTGTTGAGGATGCTGGGAGTCCTGAGTCCGCATCCACTTAGTGACGGACCAAACCATAAGAAAACCGTCAGTCAACTTTTTTGCTTTTTTGAAAACTTGGGTTTAACTCAAAAAAGAGGAGTCCGTGAACTGCAAAAGAGGAAGTAAGTTGCTTCCCAAGTGGCTCGGTCCGTCACTAAGTAGCTGCGGACTCAGGACTCCCAACATCCTCAACAAAAAAAAACATATTAACATCAAAGTCGATGGTAAACGACCAAAAGGCAGGCCTAAACAACGGTGGCTTGATACGCTGGATAGGGATTTGAAAGCCTCGAGATTGCACCCAGATCAGGCATTCGATAGAGCCACATGGCGAAACCGATCACGACGAGCCGACCCCGCTTGTGAACAGGACAAAGGTTGAAGAAAAAGGAGAATTATTATTTTTTTCCATAAACCACTTTCAGCTATTGGCATCGCCGAGATTTCTGTAGTATCCTGTTGATTCATATTATGTACCATCAAAATTTCATTGAATTCATGCAGCCGTTTCTGAGAAAAGACGATTTTTCAGGATGGCCAATTTTCTGAAATCGATATTTTACGTCTTCGAGTTACTTCTATATGTAATTTACTACTCACCCTCGGTGTAGCCTTCACATTATCTTCACTTTACAGTTGTTTTATGTGGCGTTATAACGAAAAATATTCTTTAACGTTTTCGGAAAAAAAATTTTTTCTCGTTTTTTTTGTCTTCCGCTTTCTACAGTCTTTTTAAGGTTTAGTGTGAAACAAAACCTTATTAGAATCGAGTCGATGTCTGTCTGTCAGTCTGTCTGTTACAGCTGATTAATTCGGAAACGGCTGGACCGATTGTCACGAAAATTGGTAAGAGTATGTGATCTGTTGTTTCCTTTACATGCAGCATGTAGCGCCATTTTGTGTCAAGTTTAAGGGGGGGGGGCTCCCCATACATGTTAATGGAGGGTGCAAATTTTTTTTTTCATTAAATGTAGCCATGTGGGGTATCAAATTAAAGGTCTCAATTGGGAATTTTCGAAACTGGTTCCATATTTGATATTAGGTGAAACATAGGGGAGTGAGGGTTCACAATGTGACCCCCAAAAAGTGTAACAGGTCTCGTTCTCAGAACCTATCCAACCGAAAAATCTGAAAAAAAATCACAGTGGTGCATCTCTACGAAATCTAGGCTTCAAAATATCCGGTTCCGATATCTGCACAAAGAAAGTTAATAATAGTATATTTTCACATTTTAGAAATTTACCCGGCAACCCCCCTTATGTTCATCCCAGAATTATAAAATTTGGCATGGGTGTAACGAAGAACATAATGGACAAGTTGGTAAAGTTTGAAAATCAAACTTAACAAAGTTGTAGGGTGTGAAACTTTGCCATTTTTTGTGAATTTCCTGCACTCTGCAGCCTGTATGACGTCATCATCACATATCAATTCATCAATACCACATCGAAATGAGTTCTTACCAATGGGGTCGCAAGGGGGTCAAGCAGTGCACTGCAGGATAGACTGATGCGGAACATAGCTCCCTGAGGCCAACCTATTTCTCTCTAAGGATGAGCTGTCTCTCCTCTGGGACGGTGTGTGCCTTTTCAGGGGCCAAGCCTCTCGTCTACCAAGACCGTTAGTGAGTGGTGATAGCCACACCCTGTACGAGGTGACCCTACTATTTACAAAACGCTACGGATCTAGACTAGGGTGTCGAAAAACACCTCCCCCAATCCAGGGTGTCATACGAACCGTGCCCATTGGATAGTTTGCAGTCGGGGGTAACTGACTGTATTCGAACGGAGCCTCACTGATACCTGGTCGCCTCAGTGAGTAAGTTAGACCTTACCGTGCTACGGGGGGCTATGGTACGGCGGACCTCTTAACCCCCATACTCGTGGGAATAAAATGAGTACAAAACAAGAAACGAAAACGAAAACCAAACAAGCGGGGCCCCGTACCGTACCAAAACTGGTTAATCAGGCGGAGGCACGTCTCCGAATTACTGAGAGCCAGGTGACTGCACCCAAGAAGGGAGAAGTTGGGACGTCAAGCAGTGGATCCAAGGTGAGCAGTGGTATACTGCGTGGACTACAGCCAACGAACACCACTGCTCAAAGAGCAGGGACCAGCAAAAGCACGTCTGAGATAAATATAACAAACGTCAGGAAGGAGACAGGTCTCAGTGGCGCCGGGGTTAAATGGTACCTGCGCTATCTGAAGGAAGGCCTGAAGCCAGAAGAGGCCCTTAAGAAGGCTCAGGACCATCTCGACCGGAGCCGAGAAAGCAGGGAGCAGCAGGGATCAGCCCGCATGAAGGGAATGCTCCCAAAAAATCCAGACCTGGACCCAAGGGACAAGAAAACCCGGGCAGGTCAGGAGTGAAGGCAGGGCCCAGAAAGCCCGCCATTAGCTATGCTAGTGCGGTCAAGGGCATTCGACTGGCATACTGTCAAAAAGGATTCCCGAGCAAATACTCACTCGGGAGGAACAGGAAATCATTGAGGAACTTGTCGTCAAACAGATGATCAAGTGTTGGACGTCGAAACTGATATTCATCGGGATACGCTTTCGACCAGGCCTTATACTGGTGGACTGCGCGACGGAAGGCACCGCAGAATGGGTTAGAACCATAGTTCCTAAATTGCCAGGCTGGGAAGGGATTATTATTATTATTTTGTTAAGGGAAAGTCGCACCGCGTCCTTGAAGAACTATTGTGCCCCTTTTACTGGTTATAGTGTACCTGTTGATCATAGTATCTCAAGCAGGCCAGTAACCGTTAGGAACTTTAGTATGTTCCCCACTTCCAGAAGTTTCAGCTTTGCATCTGGTATTAAGTGTTCTCCCAGATGTATCGACCTGCTTTGCACAAGTGCTGGACACTGTCCCAGGACGTGCATAGAGGTTTCGTCCTCCTCCTCACAGAACCTGCAGGCAGTGTCCGTAGATATCCCTAGCTTCCCTAGGTGGTAGTTCAGCCGACAATGACCAGTGAGAATTCCCACTATGATTCGGAGGTTCTTTTTGGTGAGGTTTAAGCAATCCTTTGTGCGCATGGGTTCGTATCCCCCAATAAGCACCCTGGACTGCTCCATCCCTGGTAGGCCCGCCCAATATAGTTCCCTCAACCGTTTTTCTTCGTTTCTTAGATTCATAGCCATGAAACCGTTTCCGATTCCACAGAAGGGTTCTGGCCCGTATAAAGGCATCCCTGCTCCCTTCTTGGCTAGTTCATCCGCTGCCTCATTGCCTTCCAGCCCAGCATGGCCTGGAACCCAAAGTATCCAGACCTTGTTGGACGAGCCGAGTGTATTCAGTCTCTCAAGGCATTCCCATACCAGTTTAGAGTTCACCTGGTTGGACCTAAGTGCCTTGATCGCTGCTTGGCTATCGGTGAGAATAGCTATGTTCTGCCCCCTGTAGTTCCTTTGCAGATTAAAGGAGGCACATTTGTCTATGGCGTAAATTTCCGCCTGGAATATGCTAGTGTACCTGCCCATTGGCTCAAAGTACATTTTCCTTGGACCAATGACACTGGCACCCGCTCCCTCTGCTGTGAGGGATCCGTCAGTGTACCAAGTAATCAGTTGCTGGTTTAAGCCGTATGTCACAGCCACGCTTTCCCAGTTTGTCTTGTTACTCCAACGTGTTTCAAACTTCTTATCGAAGTGAAACCTCGTTGTCATGTTGTCCCTCGGTATCAGTAATTCGGGATACCGCCTAGAAAGGATATCAATCTTCCTTCGATTTAGGCAGCTCCCCGCCTCACTCATGCTACCGGCCATCCTGAATATTGATCTCCTTGCCTGCATCTGTATGTGCAGATAGAGAGGGGTTAATCCCAGAAGGACCTCCAGGGATGCCGTTGGGCATGTCCTCATTGCCCCACTGATACACACGCAAGCCAGCCTTTGGAGCTTATGTAATTCCCTGGCTTGTGTGCTGAGTTGGGTTCTTTCTGCCCAGATTACCGCTCCATAGGTAATCATTGGTCTTACTATTGCAGTATATATCCAAAGTAGTATCTTCGGGCTACAACCCCATTTTTTTCCTGCTATGGATCTGCAAGTCATCAGAGCCCTCGTGGCTTTCCGACAAGTGTTTCCGACATGTGTCTTCCAGAGTAATTTTTGGTCTAGCGTGATTCCCAAGTATTTGACCTCTGTTTCTCGTTTCACCTCCATATCATGTAATGTTATGGCTTTCAGGTGATCCAGCTTACGCCTCCTAGTGAATGGTACTATGGTGGTTTTGGTTGGGTTGATCCGCAGTCCCACCTTCCTGCACCAGGCACTAGTAACCCTTAATCCAGTTTGGATTCTATCACATAGGGTATCTTCATATTTGCCCCTACAGATTAGAACAATGTCGTCCGCGTAGCCCTGGACTTGTATTCCAGTATTAGTTAACACGTCCAGGAGTTCATCCACTACCATACTCCACATCAGCGGCGATAGTACTCCGCCCTGTGGACAGCCTTGAGTGGTGTTCATGATAATAGAATTTGTACCTGTTTGTACCTCTATTTGTCTGCTTTCTAGCATTTTGCCCATCCAGAGTGCCAGGGTGTTTCCCACTCCTTTGCGGCTCAGGGCATCCTGTATCTCTGTGTGCGATGTGTTGTCGAATGCTCCTTCGATATCCAAAAACGCGCACAGTGCAATTTCTTTTGTTTCAATGGCGTCCCGTAGTACCTCTGTCAGCTGATACAGAGCAGTTTCAGTTGACCTTCCTGCCCGGTAAGCGTGTTGACAGTGATGTAAGGGATTACGCTTTAGAACGTTAGTTCTAATATAGTTGTCTATGACCTTCTCCACCGTTTTGAGTACGAACGATGTTAGGCAGATTGGTCTGAAAGATTTAGGGTGAAAAGGATCCTTTTTACCCGCCTTCGGAATAAAGACCACTTTTGCCCGTCTCCATGCCCTTGGTATGTAACCCAGTGCTATGCTCCCCCTTACCACCCTCAGAAGAGACTCTAGGATAATTCCTAGGCCCCTCTGGATAAGTGCAGGGAAAATGCCATCTGCTCCGGGAGATTTCATTGGTTGAAAGGTTCCCACTGCCCATCTTAGCCTAGCTTCCGAGCATACCTCTTTTGCTAGTTTCCAGCTCTCTTTCCTTCCCCTTTTATTCGTTGTTGGGGTGTCAGGCAGATTATTGTCGCCTGCCGCCGAGGGGTAGGACCCCGGGAAATGAGTTCTGAGAAGCAGGTGTACCCTGTCCTCCTCATTCTCGGTGAATGTCCCATCTTCCTTTTTCAAGCAGACAGAGGATATTCTCCCGTCTTTGGCTACAGCCTTGTACAGCCTAGTTGCTTCTGTGATCTGTTCAATCCCTTCACAGAATTCCCTAAAGCTGTTCCGTTTCGCTTCCCTGATGGCGTTGCTATACGCAGTCAGTGCATTTTTATACCTCCGCCAGTCCCCGGTTCGTTTTGCCCGGTTAAAGAGTTTTCGTACCTCCGTTCTCATTCTGGCTAAGTTTCTGTTCCACCATGGTACATCCCTTGATGACTTGACTGTCTTGGCCGGACAGCTGGCCTCATATGCGTCAATGACGATTGTGTTGAGGTCTTCCACCACCGTTTCTAATTCTAATTCGCTCCTGATGTCACCGCTCCCTTGAAGGTGGGCAATGTTGTTGCTCAGGTGCATTGTGTAGGATTCCCAATCCGTTCTCTTGGGATTCCTTATTATTCTTTTTATTTCGGAGTTACCCTCAATGTCGAATCTGATTATCCTGTGATCAGACATTGAGGGTTCATCCGACACCCTCCAATTCCTGACCATCCCGTTCATTAGGGTATTTCCTAGAGTTATATCTAGTACCTCTTGTCTGGTGCTGGTCACAAATGTTGGAGTGTTCCCTACGTTGTATATTTCTAACTTATTACTAAGAATAAATTCGAGAAGGTACTCACCTCTACGATTAGTGTCACTGCTTCCCCACACTACGTGGTGGGCGTTGGCATCGCAGCCGAGAAGAAGTGGTAACGCCCTCTCCTCGCAATACTCCGTCAGCTTTGCGACTTGTTCCGGTGGAGCCCGGCTCTCGTCTCCTGGGAAGTATCCCGATGCTACCACTACCTTTCGAGTGCTCCTCCCGGCTTCCAATGAGACTTGGATAGCCACAAGGTCCCCGGTTAAGAACTCTGAAAGACATATGTATTTTAGATTACGTTTGAGAATTATGCAAGCTCTTGGTTTTTCACAAGACGAGTCCCAAATTACCTGCATGTCTCCTCCTTGCAGACCGCGAATCTGCCCCCGGTACACCCAGGGCTCCTGAGCCAGCACTATTCCAATGTTCTCCTTGGAATTTGCCCTTGCAATCACTGCAGATGCAGCTCTCGCATGGTGGAGGTTTATCTGGGCTATCCTAGTGCTGGCCATTGGCTCCGTTATTGTTTGGAGCTCTTCTCCACTGTCGGAGTGTCACCCTCCTCCTCCGACATGGCGCTTTCCTGCGCGTCGCTGTCCACCCCGAGCCCTAGCAGTGCTAGGTCTAGGTCGTCCAGCTTCTGTTCTTCACTGGGCAGCAGGTCTATTTCCCTGGTTGATCCCGTTCTTTCCGCCTCTATGGC
The DNA here is from genome assembly GCF_905115235.1 of Hermetia illucens. NCBI lineage: Eukaryota > Metazoa > Arthropoda > Insecta > Diptera > Stratiomyidae > Hermetia > Hermetia illucens. The sequence goes on along the minus strand of NC_051852.1, from coordinate 80,306,037 downwards.
TTCCGCGACTTCTTCAGGGACCTCGGTAAGTTTTCCACCCGATGCCTCCTCCGAGGTTTCTTTCCTTGGCTTTTCCTTGTGCACATGCACGGGTATGTTGCCAAATCGGTAGTTGATATGACAACTCCGACGTTTAATTGCCTCTAGGGATCGGTCATCTACCCCGATCGTGAGGAGTTTACCCTTTCCCTCCACCTTGCTTCTGAAGACTCTCCATAGTCGAGTATGGAGATCTTCGTTCTGAGCAATTAGGAGTCTCATGAGGTCTTCTGTTACTATTGCCGCGGCCTTTGGGAGAAAAACCGTCACCATGCGGGCTCCTGGTATCTGGGAAGGGATAGAACTGTCAACATCTGCTGGGGATGATATACCAGGAGCTGGGGATGATATACTGTCACATGGTGACAGTTTTTCTGCTAAAGGCCGCGGCAATAGAAACGGAAGACTTTATGAGACTCCTAATTGCTCAGAATGAAGATGATACTCGACTATGGAGAGTCTTCAGAAGCAAGGTGGAGGGCAAGGGTAAACTCTTCACGATCGGGGTAGATGACCGATCCCTGGAGGCCATTAAACGTCGAAGTTGTCATATCAACTACCGATTTGGCAACATACCCGTGCATGTGCACAAGGAAAAGCCAAGGAAAGAGACCTCGGAGGGGCATCGGGTGGAAAACTTACCGAGGTCCCTGAAGAAGTCGCGGAAGCCATCGACGCGAAAAGAACTGGATCAACCAGGGAAATAGACCTGCTGCCCAGTGAAGAGCAGAAGCCGGACGACCTAGACCTAGGACTCCTAGGGCTCGGGGTGGACAGCGACGCGCAGGAAAGCGCCATGTCGGAGGAGGAGGGTGAACTCCGACAGTGGAGAAGAGCTCCAAACAATAACGGATCCAACGGAGGAGGCATCGGGTGGAAAACTTACCGAGGTCCCTGAAGAAGTCGCGGAAGCCATCGACGCGAAAAGAACTGGATCAACCAGGGAAATAGACCTGCTGCCCAGTGAAGAGCAGAAGCCGGACGACCTAGACCTAGGACTCCTAGAGCTCGGGGTGGACAGCGACGCGCAGGAAAGCGCCATGTCGGAGGAGGAGGGTGAACTCCGACAGTGGAGAAGAGCTCCAAACAATAACGGAGCCAATGGCTAGCACTAAGATAGCCCAGATAAACATCCACCATGCGAGAGCTGCATCTGCAGTGATTGCAAGGGCAAATTCCAAGGAGAACATTGGAATACTGCTGGCGCAGGAGCCCTGGGTGTACCGGGGGCAGATTCGCGGTCTGCAAGGAGGAGACATGCAGGTAATTTGGGACTCCTCTTGTGAAAAACCAAGAGCTTGCATAATTCTCAAACGTAATTTAAAATACATATGTCTTTCAAAGTTCTTAACCTTGTGGCTATCCAAGTCTCATTGGAAGCCGGGAGGAGCACTCGAGAGGCAGTTGTAGCATCGGGGTACTTCCCAGGAGACGAGAGCCGGGCTCCACCGGAACAAGTCTCAAAGCTGACGAAGTATTGCGAGGAGAGGGCGTTACCACTTCTTCTCGGCTGAGATGCCAACGCCCACCACGAAGTCTGGGGAAGCAGTGACACTAATCGTAGAGGTGAGTACCTGCTCGAATTTATTCTTAGCAATAAGTTAGAAATATACAACGTAGGGAACACTCCAACATTTGTGACCAGCACCAGACAAGAGGTACTAGATATAACTCTAGGAAATACCCTAATGAACGGGATAGTCAGGAATTGGAGGGTGTCGGATGAACCCTCAATGTCTGATCACAGGATAATCAGATTCGACATTGAGGGTAACTCCGAAATAACAAGAATAATAAGGAATCCCAAGAGAACGGATTGGGAATCCTACACAACGCACCTGAGCAACAACATTGCCCACCTTTAAGGGGGCGGTGACATCAGGAACGAACTGGAATTAGAAGCGTTGGTGGAAAACCTCAACACAATCGTCATTGACGCATATGAGGCCAGCTGTCCGGCTAAGACAGTCAAGTCATCAAGGAATGTACCATGGTGGAACAACCTAGCCAGAATGAGACCAGAGGTACGAAAACTCTTTAACCAGGCAAAACAAACCGGGGACTGGCGGAGGTATAAAAATGCACTGACTGCGTATAGCAACGCGATCAGGGAAGCGAAACGGAACAGCTTTAGGGAATTCTGTGAAGGGATTGAACAGATCGCAGAGGCAACCAGGCTGTACAAGGCTGTAGCCAAAGACGGGGGAATATCCTCTGTCTGCTTGAAAAAGGAAGATGGGACATTCACCGAGAATGAGGAGAACAGGGTACACCTGCTTCTTAGAACTCATTTCCCGGGGTCCTTCCCCTCGGCGGCAGGCGACAACAATCTGCCTGACACCCCAACAACGAATAAAAGGGGAAGGAAAGAGAGCTGGAAACTAGCAAAAGAGGTATGCTCAGAAGCTAGGCTAAGATGGGCAGCGGGAACTTTTAAACCAATGAAATCTCCCGGAGTAGATGGCATTTTTCCAACACTTATCCAGAGAGGCCTAGGTATTATCTTAGAGTCTCTTCTGAGGGTGGTAAGGGGAGCATAGCACTGGGTTACATACCAAGGGCATGGAGAAGGGCAAAAGTGGTCTTTATTCCGAAAGCGGTAAAAAGGATCCTTTTCACCCTAAATCTTTCAGACCAATCTGCCTAACATCGTTCGTACTCAAAACGGTGGAGAAGGTCATAGACAACTACATTAGAACTAACGTTCTAAAGCGTAATCCCCTACATCACTGTCAACACGCTTACCGGGCAGAACGATCAACTGAAACTGCTATGTATCAGCTGACAGAGGTACTACGAGACGCCATAGAAACAAAAGAAATTGCACTGTGCGCGTTTTTGGATATCGAAGGAGCATTGGTCAACACATCGCACACAGAGATACAGGATGCCCTGAGCCGCAAAGGAGTGGGAAACACCCTGGCACTCTGGATGGGTAAAATGCTAGAAAGCAGACAAATAGAGGTACAAACAGGTACAAATTCCATTATCATGAACACCACTCAAGGCTGTCCACAGGGTGGAGTACTATCGCCGCTGATGTGGAGTATGGTAGTGGATGAACTCCTGGACGTGTTAACAAATACTGGAATACAAGTCCAGCGCTACGCGGACGACATTGTTCTAATCTGTAGGGGCAAATATGAAGATACCCTATGTGATAGAATCCAAACTGGACTAAGGGTTACTAGTGCCTGGTGCAGGAAGGTGAGACTGCGGATCAACCCAATCAAAACCACTATAGTACCATTCACTAGGAGGCGTAAGCCGGATCACCTGAAAGCCATAACATTACATGATATGGAGGTGAAACGAGAAACAGAGGTCAAATATTTGGGAATCACGCTAGACCAAAAATTACTCTGGAAGACACATGTCGGAAAACCATGAGGGCTCTGATGACTTGTAGATCCATAGCAGGAAAAAAATGGGGTTGCAACCCGAAGATACTACTTTGGATATATACTGCAATAGTAAGGCCAATGATTACCTATGGAGCGGTAATCTGGGCAGAAAGAACCGAAGCTCCAAAGGCTGGCTTGCGTGTGTATCAGTGGGGCAATGAGGACATGCCCAACGGCATCCCTGGAGGTCCTCCTGGGATTAACCCCTCTCCATCTGCACATACAGATGCAGGCAAGGAGGGCAATATTCAGAATGGCCGGTAGTATGAGTGAGGCGGGGAGCTGCCTAAATCGAAGGAAGATTGATATTCTTTCTAGGCGGTATCTCGAATTACGGACACAAAGGGATAACATGACAACGGGGTTTCACTTCCATAAGAAGTTTGAAACACGTTGGAGTAACAAGGCAAACTTGGAGAGCGTGGCTGCGACATACGGCTTAAACCAGCAACTGATTACTTGGTACACTGATGGATCCCTCACAGCAGAGGGAGCGGGTGCCGGTGTCATTGGTCCAAGGAAAATGTACTTCGAGCCAATGGGCAGGTACACTAGCCTATTTCAGGCGGAAATTTACGCCATAGACAAATGTGCTTCCTTTAATCTGCAAAGGAACTGCAGGGGGCAGAACATAGCTATTCTCACCTATAGCCAAACAGCGATCAAGGCACTTAGGTCCAACTAGGTGAACTCTAAACTGGTATGGGAATGCCTTGAAAGACTGAATACACTCGGCTCGTCCAACAAGGTCTGGGTACTTTGGGTTCCAGGCCATGCTGAGTTGGAAGGCAACGAGGCAGCGGACGAACTAGCCAAGAAAGGAGCACGGACGGCCTTACACGGGCCAGAACCCTTCTGTGGAATTGGAAACGGTTTCATGGCTATGACTCTAAGAAATGAAGAGGAACGGTTGAGGGAACTATATTGGGCGGGCCTACCCGGGATGGAGCAGTTCAGGGTGTTTATTGGGGGATCCGAACGCATACGCACAAAGGATTGCTTAAACCTCACCAAAAAGAACCTCCGAATCATAGTGGGAATTCTCACTGGTCATTGTCGGCTGAACTATCACCTAGGGAAGCTATGGATATCTACGGACACTGCCTGCAGGTTTTGTGAGGAGGAGGACGAAACCTCTATACACGTCCTGGGACAGTGTCCGGCACTTGTGCAAAGTAGGTCGAGGCATCTGGGAGAACATTTAATACCAGATGCAAAGCTGAAAGATCTGGAAGTAGGGAACATACAAAATTTCCTGACGATTATAGGCCTGCTTGAGATACTACGATCAATAGGTACACTATAACCAGTAAAAGGGGCACAATAGTTCTTCAAGGACGCGGTGCGACTTTCCCTTAACAGAATAATAATAATAATGGGGTCGCAAAGAATTATTTTGTTTTAGTTTTTTAGTCACAATTACTTCAAACAGAGATGTGTGTATGTAGGTATATAGTATATGCGTGCTAATAAAGCTTGCGGGTAGTATCTAGTTCAGATAGATATATCTCTACATTAAACCAGCCGCATCTAATATACGTACTATATGTGTACATATGTATGCTTTTGTGCACGAAGTACATAGGAAATATGAATACGATCAATTTATTTACGTGCATGTATATGTAGAGTGTTCGGAAGTAGGCAGTTTGTTTGTTTAAGGTGAGCATAATATCTATGACTGTTTCATATACGTACGCCTTGTAGTTTGGAAAAATCTGAATGAATATCCTGGATTTGTAACTATATACGGATAAAAAAATGTGCGTTGAAGTTTCTTACATAAGATGAACACAAAACCTTTATACCCGAAGCGCGAGCTTCTGGTATTCCGACTTGTTTATTTCTGTTTGGTGGAATGGGGCGACCAATAATTTTTTTGAAGCCGTTCCAGTTTTATGATCTTTACAATACTTAAGTCAAAATTTGCAGAAAAAAAAAGATAAATTTTTCAACGCATTAAAAAAAATCAAATTTTTGGTCATTTTTGAGTCTGGTCTGCCCTTAAGTTCGTTCCAGTTCTGCGAAATTTAGCAATAAAGTTTTATTCGGCAGCATCATACTGGAAAGTTTGATAGAATTACTAACAAAGTTATAGTAAATCAAAGTTGCCCCTCTCCCTCAACTAACCACAACCACAATCATTACAGCAGTGGGGGAACTTTTATCGAAGGCTCCGAACCCTTCCTTCCTTTCCAAAATATCGCAATTTACACATTTTTTATCCAGAAATAAAGCCTCAAAATTTCAGAACATTCCATCCATTATTATTTTTTTTTTAACAATTTCAAAAAATTACCTTTTTTAAGGCAAGCACACTAGTTAAGTCCTTTAAACTTCCCAGAGTATCGTATTTCATGCCTCAATCTGCTTAATTTTTGACGGACTAAATGGTGAGGCCCTGAAGACCTCATTTTATATTTGATGTGATGCTTGAATATCCCTTCAACCCTACCTTGAATAATATTTGTTTTATTGAATTTTTCTAGAACAGAAACGAATAATAAGCATTAAATCTTCGAGCTAAACTTCAGATGTATTCCTCGCCAGTGCTGCAAAGTACATTATTAAACAATTCGGGAAACCGGAAGCTTGACGCTTCAGGTATAAAAGGTTTTGTGTTTCCCTATGTGAAGAGAAGAGTAATGTAGAGATATTTAAATTGCTCAGATGCATGGGCGTGTGGTGGAGAGCTGTGCTGCCACGGTCATCTTTTCATCCAATTTCCTCAGTGTATTAAAAAAATTCTTCACTTCACTTGAGAAATCAGTTTAAGTTTTGGAGAACAGTAGATCGAAGTGATGACTATTTCGCTGGTCTACACCATTAGCCGGATCGCAGTATTCTTCTAAAAGATGTGTTTAATACAAGATCTGTACTACTCTGGTACGCCAAGGACTTTTCCTTCGGAATGCTCGGTGTCATAGAAGCAATACCCATCAATTTGAAAATTGTCAGAAGCGTTTCAGATATAAGCATTATGTCGATTCCTATGCTGGCTGACACAGTTTGCATTCCAGAGACATATTTCAAGCTGGTTTATTTGTTTCTAAGAAGCACCTGTCTGCTTATGCATCATATTTTGCATTGAGACCATAAACTGGTTCATCGTTTGAGTCAGTGTAAGGAGAAGCTCTTTCAGATTGTCGGATGGGGTACTTGCTTTTTCTTGGCTTTGAATTGCGGAATCGTAGCTGACAACCCTACACTAAAAACCGACGTTACGAAGCCACAGAAGGAGCCTCGGACAAGATGGACTTTACAACGACGAACCCGGCAACGACAACAGAATAGCGATTTGCGCATTTTAGCATGGAACGTGCACTCCCTGTTCAGAGATGTAGCTGCCAAGCAGCTAGCCGATACCCATTATAAAGCTGATGTAACAGCGTTGCAGGAGATGCATTGGACAGGGACCGGTTCCCAGGAGAAGAGTCGCTCCACCACATATTATAGTGGCCATCCAGTAAATCATGTGCTGGAAGTAGGTTTCTTAATCAGCCAAAAAATGAAACCTGCTCGGTTTTGAAAATATAAGCAAACGGCTATGCACTCTGCGCCTGCGAGGTAAAAGTAGAACTATAAGCCCCGTTAACATTCACGCCCCTATAGACGAGACTGCATAATCGGAGAAGGGCATTAGAACGAACCCTGTCGAAGTCTGTCCAAGGTATGATATCAAAATTATACTTGGGGATTTTAACAGTCAAGTAGCACAGAGCCCTTATTCAGACGATACGTCGGCTCCCATAGCATACAAATGATGACAGTGTCGCACGAAATAGTTGCTGAAAGTACCGGGTTTGCGCGGAAAGCGGTCCACAAATAAACGTAGGCCTCTCTAGACAGGACCACTTTCAGCCAAATTGACTACGAGTTGATCGATCACCGACACCTCTCAACCTTGATGAATGTCAAAACATATAGGGAGGGAGGAGGCTCAAATAACAACACCGCCCAGAATCTCCTCTGACAATCAGGTGAGAGTTAACACTGAAACCATCCCCAACACAGCACAACCACAGGGGTAATAATCCCGCAATAACTGTAGTCAACAGAGAACCAGAACAATGTTATCCGCGAAAAAATTCGGAACGGTTGACGATGAATGTAAACTGGCAACGGAACGGAAGAACGCTGCATACCGAGTAATGTTGCATTCTCAAAGGACGCGTGTACGCGCGGGGACTTATCGCGAATGGAAAAAGGAAGCCTGGGAGAACCAACAAGTTTGTGAACTCGAAGAGTACAGGGACCAACCGCATCAGGCGCGGAAGTTTTACCAGCAAGTCAGCAGTATGAAGCCTTACACTGCCGAGATAAAGAGGGAAATCTGATTTCCGACAGATTGGGCATATTGGAGCAATGGGTTAAGTACTTTGATGAACTGTACAACAACCAGAATATCAGCGAGTTTGAGGTCCCGCCAACTGAAGAGACGGACAAATACTGCCACCACCAAGTATAGAAGAAACAGTCAGTGCAATTCATCAGCGTAAAAATCGTAAGTCGCTAGGAACCGATGGCATTACAGTCGAATCGGTTAAATATGAAGGCGATCAATTACACCAAGCAGTTCATCAACTTATGCTCAAGGTGTAAAACAGCAAATCAATGCCTGACGACTGACAACCAGGCATTATCTGTCCCATGCATATTCTTCTTTTTCTTCAGCCTTTGTCCCGTTCACAAGCGGGGTCGGCTCGTCGTGATAAGCTTCGCCATTTGGCTCTATCGGATGCCTGATCTGGGTGCAATCTCGAGGCTTTCAAATCCCCATCCAGCGTATCAAGCCACCGTTGCTTAGGTCTGCCTTTTGGTCGTTTACCATCGACTTCGATGTTCAGACCAATCTTGGCAAGTGAATTCTCGTTTGCACGAATTGCGTGACCATACCATCGAAGACGCCTCTCTCGCAACTTTTCCACGATCGGTGCAACCCCATAACGATCGCGGATATCCTCATTTCGGATGTGATCTAAACGTGTCACGCCACTAGTCCAACGTAGCATCTTCGTCTCCATTACCGCAAGACACTGTTCATTGTCTTTTATGGTCGGCCAACATTCAGAACCATAGAGAGCGACTGGACGGACGACATTGCGGTAAATTTTAGATTTGAGACGTTCGTTGTTACACAGGTTGTCTCAGGTGATCCACTTTTCATCGACTTTTCACCATCCGTTTCAAAAATGGGTCGAATTTTTTGCGTCAACTCGTGTGGCACCCAAACATCTAGCTTTTTTTGGAATCCAATCTTCTGCAAATGGTTCCAAACGGTTTTATGGTCTATATCCAGTTCCTGGCCAATGGAGCGAATGCTCACATACCGGTCTACTTGGATAATTTCGACGATTTTATCGGTTTCTACGACGATTGACCTACCAGTACGAGGTGTATCTTCGACATGCACTACAACAGAACGAAATCGATCGAACCAACGCTGTGCTGTGCGAATCGTTACAGTATCGGGCCCATAAACTTCACAAACTTTTTCGGCCGCCTTCGTTGCATTTTTACCTCTCAGGTACTAAAAACGTAAAATATGACGAATTTCTTGCTTGGTGGACTCGATCTTTGACGCACTACAACTTGAGACTGAAACGTAAGATCACAACACTGTCAAAAAGACACTTGTATAGTCTGTTACATAAGAGCGTGGTCACTGTTAAATAATAACAACAATTGATTTTTCGAAAATTCGTAAATTTATTGATAATTTGGTTGCCAATACTCAATGCAAATACTCAGTAGCGAGTCAATCTCCTGCATTGTCAATTATGGCCTGGCACCGTCGGGGCATACTTTCCAGTAGTTTTTCTGCATATTCTACCGGAAAAGACCTCCAAATTTTCCGAATTTGTCGAGAAAGTTTATCTAAATTACATGGCTTGCGTCTGCGAAGCTGCATTTTCATCAGAGCCCACACATTTTCCATGCGATTTGCATCCGGTGACTGAGATGGCTAATCTAAAGTGACAACTCCGTTTTGTGCCTTCCACTCGCTACACGCTCGACTCCGATGTTTCGGATCGTTGTCCTCTTGAAGGATCCAGCCTTCATTTTTCTTGATACACCATTGCTTAGCAGATGGTAACAAAGCCTTTTGATGTATTTTATTCATTTTTTTAGGCATTTAAATTCTCGGTAAATAAGAACAAAGTACCGAAACCTTTGTTTGAGAAGCACCCTCAAACATGGACCTTGACGGAGTGTTTAACAGTCCGTTGAAGCATCCTACTGGTGGAGGTTGTCCAGGCGTGTTTGATGCTCGGAAATGTCCAGAAGGAGGATTCATCAGAAAAAATTTCGTTGCTCCAATCGCGGTCCAAGTTTTCCTTCGCCCATTCCATTCGTTTTTCAACGTGTTTTGCACTCAACATTGGTTTTTCCAAAGTACTGCGATATTTCAGTTTATTGGCAAGCAAGTGCCTGCGAATCGTTCCGTAAGATATGTCAACACCTTTTGCTTTCAATTTCACAGCAGCTCCACGTAAAGTCAAAGTTGGATCTTTCGAGAACAATACAAGAATCTTTTTTCGTCTTTTCTTGAGACTTTGCTTGCACTTCCGCGATCAGCAAAATCATGAACGTTACCGACCGTTTTATAGCGATTTATCCACTTGCTAACGAACTGCTTCGACTTTCCCATATATTTCGCAGCAGCAGTTTGCGTTAATTTGGGTCCTTTTTCATGCAAACATAGAAAAAATGCCTCAAAGCGAGAGGCGTAAACAGCACTCATTTCGAAAAGCCACTCAATTGAAGACTAAATTTGACAGAGAGCTGACTTTTTACAAGAAGCATGAAGGACTGAGGTGCCCTCTATGTCATAGAAAAAGAAACAGGACGCTCTGATTTTTTATCTACGTGTAACAGTGACCACGCTCTTATGTAACAGACTGTAGTACAGATTGTCGTCTTTGAATGGTCGTATAGTGTGACGCGGTGCGATTAGTACAACACAAGATATGTTTAAGTGTCGCCATCTATTGACAAAATACGACATTTCTTTTTCCCCAACCCAATATATGGTGGCAACGTTAGCACCAAAAACCAACCAACCAACAACATCAAACCGCACTGGTCAAACGGAAAGAATAAAGACAGGAGAATACAACTTTGATACCGTTGATAATTTCTCCTATCTAGGGTCGAAAATCACAACCGATAACAGTTACGATGATGAAATCCACGCGCGGTTGTTGGCAGCCAACAGAGCCTATTTCAGCTTACAAAAACTGTTTCACTCGAAACGTTTCACCATAGGGTCAAAGCTCTTACTGTACAAGACAATGATCTTGTCAGTCCTTATGTACTCCTCGAAAACTTGGGTTCTTAGCAAGAAGAACTCTTAGCCGCGTTCGAGAGAAGAATCCTCCGAAGAATTTTTGGCACCCTACATGAAGATGGACGATTCCGCAGCCTACATAACGACGAAATCTATGAGCGATACCATGACCGTCAGGTTGTGGATAAAATCCGGCTTAATAGGTTACGGTGGGATCCAGCCCGGAAAGTCTATAAGGGAAATATCTATGGTAGAAAAAGAAAGCGGGGCAAACTCTGCCTGATGTGGAACAATAGCATAGGTCAGGACGCCAGACAGCTTTTAGGGATAGCAAATTGGTGGACCTCGGCGCTAAACCGGGATGTCTGGAGTTCCTTATTAAGGAAGGCCTAGACCGAATACCGGTTGTTGCGCCGCTGATGATGATTATAGCTCACGGCTTTTCGAGCTGTCCTTAGAGCCTTCGACGGCAGATATGTTAGTGGGAGTAACTGGTTGCGAATTTTGCTTAATTTCAGCATGAACTGGGCAGTCAACTGTGTGTGGTCTATTACACAATCGCCCCAGTTTTTAGCAATAACATCCTCCCTAGTTGACGCAAACACTGGGTAGATTGCAGTATGTTTTTGTGTTATGTTATATATATTGGATGCGTTTCACTCTTTTTAAGGTTTTGTGTAAACACAAAACCTTATTAAAATCGGTTTACCGTCTGTCTGTCTGTCCGTCTGTCTGTCTGCTTCTCGGAGACGGTTATAGCGATTGACACCAAATTTGGTAGAAGGGTGGGAACTGTGAACACTCACGCATATAGTGAGTTACATCATTTTACGATGAATTTAGTGGGAGGTCCCCATACATACAAAAGGGGGGTGTAAATTTTTTTTCATCAAATATAGTCATGTGGGGTATCAAATTAAAGGTCTCGGTTAGTACTTTTCGAAGCCAGTCTTAGTTTTGACATTTGTTGACAAGGTGGGGAGTGCGGGGGGTGAAAGTGGTCATTTTGTTTAACGAACCCATTCTCAGAAACTACCCAACCGAAAAAACTGAAAAAAATCAGGGGGCTGCCACTATATGGTCCCTAGGCTCCGAAATACTCTCCATACTGATACCTCTTCAAATAAGGTTAATAATAGTACATCACTATAATTTTCAGTAATTGACAGGAAAACCCCCCTGAAGTTCACTCTAGAATCACAGAATTTTGCAGCAACGTTGGCTACACTATAGAGCATGATCCTGCCAAATTTGGTGAAAATCGCACTATTACTAACAAAGTTATACTAGGTCAAAACTGTCGCTCCTCTGCAAATTCAAGACTATGAATATCAATATCACTTGAAAGTGGCTATTTTCACATAATATATGCATATTTTACGTGCTATATGCTAATCTGGCAAATACACACTCAAATCTCTTTATAAAAGAAATACACAAAACCTTTCATACCTGAAGCGTCCAGTTTCCGGTTTCCCGACTTGTTTAAATTTATTTCATCACATTTCATTTACATTATTTGTCAAAGCTGGCTATTACCTCTGTAGTTATTTTAGTCGTATATTTGCAATTTTTGTTTGATGCCTTTGACGAGTGGAAGTGTTTTTACCAATTAATCTTGTAAGATTACCGACAAGTTCACTGGATTTTTTTTGCCTCAGATATATTGGCGGCGGTTTTAGTTTTGGAATACTTTGTCCCGGTATTGTTTCTTGGTTTGCACTAAGTTGGTGAGTATCCGAGACTAGACTTTTTTAATGAAGCCATATTGCGATGCAAAGAAGCAGATAAAATTTGTAAACAGAGCTTTGCATTTGCGATGGATCGAGACCTGACGACTGATAAGCACACACTCCCGCAGTTACTGCCTATGGTGCCTAGACTTTGTTTGGAGCCACCATTAAGATTGGTGAATAGTAATCTGAAATGTATGTTTTAGTCAATTTTGATTTTACTGATCACAAGTACAATTTTTACCAGTTTTTCAGTTATCTTAGTTTGTTCAGTTGCCCTTCCTAATTGTGTAATTTGTTTTAATTTGCACTTTCAATCAATCAACGTCAATTTTAGTATATTGCACGTGACACTGGCAAGTCCTTTAGCATCGATTGATCAAAATAATCTCTGAATCTCTTCTGAAATGTTTTTTATTGTAGAAGTGGGTTCGTTAATACTGGGAAATAGAAAAATCTTTTCAATTTTTCTCATTTACCAAATTTAATACAAAAAAATTCTAAAGTATTATTATTTTATCCAAAATTTTCCCTTTGTCCGATAAATTAATTCCGCACTGTGCCACGAACAATATGCAAACCATGAATTGCTACAACACATGAAACTACTGTCGCATGCTTCTAAATACCGGTATTCATTGTTAAGTTGGACGAGTTCATTTTTCATTTTCGAGTTCATTAATATTCACTTTCTTACCAATTACAAACGGAGTAATCGATTAATTAAGAAAAAATAATCACTGTCCGTCTTTGTATCTATTTTCAATAACACAAACTGTTTAGGGTTTTGTGTGAAGTAAAACCCGTGCTAAAATCGGTAAGCTTCAAAAGTTATTCTTAACTCCTGCAAGACGGTTATGTGGAACCCACTAAAACCAACTCATTCTCCTTCCACTCTGACCGGGAGATTCCTATAAATCGCGGGGATGGGTCATAATCCGCTTCGTTCCGTAGTTCCTTCTTCCTGGGCAATGTGACGAATAGTCATGGCCGAATCGATAGAGATATGCTCGACAACTCCCATGTCCGCTCAAAACCTGTGTTAAGTCGATAACTACTTGGCCGTATGATCGTTCGATCTATCTCCGAACTGTGGTTCAAGCCGCCTTTTTATCATGCCACTCCGCTATAATTTCATTTCGTACGAACTGCGTCCGACGGGTAGAAGTTTCTCCGATGGGATACTCTCCAATGTGCGAGGCCAGGTAAATCTTTATTTCTTTTACAAGCACGATTTAGAAGTCGTCTGGTTGATTTCCTGAGTCTCTGCAGTTCTACCGGAACCGTTTTACCACTTTGGCCTCGGGAAATAGGACAAGCCTCTTCTAAAAGTGTGCGATTCAGAGTTTTCAATTGATCTTCTATCTCCAAAGTGTGAGATTCAGAGTTTTCAATTGATCTTCTATCTCCAAAGGAGTTCTTAGTCGCCTAGAGAGCTCAAATTTGTCGCCAAGAAGTACATCGAACTTTGTCCAATCCGTTTTCCTAGGATTCCGTCTTTGTATTACGGACTGTTCGTCTGCAATAGTTAGACTAAATTCTAAGTAACGGAGATCTGCGAGTGAGACTTCATCTAGTACTCGCCAGTTTCTAATCAACTCTAACAATTTTTAAGTGCACATTGTTAGGTCAATTACTTCACTTCTTTTTGGCCCCACTCTACGTTCGCGGTCATCAGACCAGCTGAAGTGATAAAATCAAATAGCTTCTCTCCTCTAGGATTGAATTTGCTACTGGCCCAACAAATATGCTGAGCGTTCGCATCACAACCTATTAGAAGTTCAAGACCACTTGATTCCGCATACACTATCCCTTAACTCTTGCTTCGGCGGAGGGCACTAATAATCATAGCGTAAATAGGCAGAGGCAACTATAACATTTCTCCTCTTACCATTAACCTGGTATTGTACGTTGACCGCTGATCCTGTGAACAGAATTGTCCCAGCACGGTTTCCTCTAACAATTTTGATATCAGAACGCAGCCCCTCGGTCTCGAAGATCTTTCGTTGAAGAAGATCTTGGTCCCCATGACCGATCCAATGCCACAGATTCTGTTAAAACGAACCCATGGCTCTTGAACCAGAAATATATAAGGACAGTCCTGCAACTTTGCCAGCTTTGCCGGCAGTAGATAGGAAGAAGCTTTGGTATGCTGCGGGTTGATTCGACTAACTCTTATGTTTGTAGCCGTAAGTGCAGTCTACTATGAAAACCGCCGCTAACTGAAAAGTCTACTGCGTTCAGTGTGGATCTCACCGGGGTTACCAGCTTGTCCTCACCTTCCACCGAAAGTTCCACTTTCTTATATCCGATTTCTCTGGATATCGCCACGCTTGGTGGGGTAGCAACGGCCATGTCCTCATTCGCCAGAAACTTCGCCTTTTTTCGCAGTGCCTTCCGTTGTCGTCGGCTAGAAGCCCTCCCAGCGTCGTAGACACCAGGTGTAGGTTTTCCACTGAAGTGGAGAGCCTGTCTTCCACAGATTTCCTTTGTTTCCATTTGTTCATGTGTTTTTGGAGACTCTTAGTGTAGTAGTAAACTACCACAAGCTCCCCCACCACGACAAGGTGGTGTCCGAGGGGGAGGCCGAAACAAAGAAGGAAATCTAATTTCCGACAGAATGGGCATATTGGAGCAATGGGTTGAGTACTTTGATGAGGTACTGAACAACCAGAACATCGGCGAGCTGGAGGTCCCGCCAACTGAAGTCACGGAGAAATACTGCCACCACCAAGTATAGAAGAAGCAGCCCGTGCAATTCATCGGCTAAAAAATCAGAAGTCGCCAGGAGCAGATGGAATTACAGGCGAATTGGTTAAATAAGGAAGCAACCAGTTACACCAAGTGGTTCATCAACTTGTGCTCAAGGTATGGGACAGCGAATCAATGCCTGACGAGGCATTATCTGTGTCATACATAAAAAGGAAGATATCCCACAGTGCAGCAATTATAGAGGTACTACGTTGCTGAGTACCATCTACCTCTATCTTCCTAGGCCGGATAGCCCCATACGCCTAGAACATCATTGGCCCATACCAAAGAGACTTCACTCCAGATAAGTCAGCAACAGATCAGATTTTCTCTCTTCGACAAGCGATGGTAAAACTGTTGGAATATGGACATCAATTAAACCATTTTTTCATCAACTCTAAAGCCGCCTGTGATAGCATAGCCAGAGTAAAACTGTACAAGGCCATGGGAGAATTCGGTATTCCGACGAAATTGATAAGGCTGACTAGGCTGACCCTGACTAATGTGCGAGGTCAGATAAAGGCAACAAGATCACTCTCAAGACCATGCAACATCAACAACGGTATACGACAAACGGATGCCCTATCATGGGTCCTCTTTAACCTGGCCCTGGAGAAAGTGATCCGTGATGCTGATGTAAATGCAAGAGGTATGATCCACTTTAAGTCCACCCAACTATTGGCCTTTGCTGACGATATCGATATCATGGGAAGAACAACCCGAGACATACAAACTGCCTTCATCCAGATCGAGTAGGCGGCGCGAGATCTTGGGCTCCACATCAATGAAGGCAAGCCAAAATATATGGTGGCAACGCCAGCACCAAAAACCTACCAACCAACAACATCAAACCACACTAGGGTCGAAAATCACAACGGATAACAGCTACGATGATGACATCCGCGCACGGTTGTTGGCAGCCAACAGAGCCTATTTCAGCTTACAAAAACTGTTCCGCTCGAAATGTCTCACCATAGGGTCAAAGCTTCTACTGTACAAAACAATGATCTTGCCAGTCCTCATGTATTCCTCGGAGACTTGGGTTCTTAGCAAGAAGAATTGCGAACTCTTGGCCGTGTTCGAGAGAAGAATCCTCCGAAGAATTTTTGGCACCCTACATGAGGATGGACGATTCCGCAGTCTACATAACGACGAAATCTATAAGCGATATCATGACCGTGAGGTTGTGGGCAAAATTCGGCTCAATAGGTTACGGTGGGCGGGTCACTTAATCCGTATGGAAGAGGATCATCCAGTCCGGAAAGTCTATAAGGACAATATCTATGGTAGAAAAAAAAATACGAGGCAGACCCTGCCTAAGATGGAGCGATGGCGTAGGTCAGGATGCCAGACAACTTTTACGGATATCGAATTGGTGGACCTTGGCGCAAAACCAGGATGTCTGGAGTTCTTTATTAAGGCAGGCTTACACCGGATACCGGTTGTTGCGCCGTTGATGATGATTCAGAAATAGGCAGTTTGTTTAGGGTAAGGTTATTATGTATGGCTGTAATATGTACGTATGGCTTGTAGTTTGGAAAAATATGAGGGAATATGCTGGATTTGTAGCTATATACGGATAAAAAAATGTGCGTTGAAGTTTTTTACATAAGATGAAAACAAAACATTTACACCCGAAGCGCGAGCTCCCGGTATTCCGACTTGTTTATTTACTGGTTTTTTTCGTAGAGTGAGCGTTGTAGTAGTGTCTGGCCTCATATTCTTAAACTAAGATTAAACTACAGCGCGACAAAATACAACAATGTATGGATGGATAAAAATGTGTATGCAGAGACTACCCTTACTGTTGCACTACCGTGCAAAACAATTTCAGTTCTGTAGAAGTAGACGTTCCCTGTACCATATTATAATTAAATTGCTTATGGTGGTCAACGCAGCAAAATAAACAGAACATTTGTCAATTTTTGCAAAAACAACTTCCATCTTAGAAGCTGTAAAGTTTGCTAAAAGATTTTGATGGTTAGTTTCGCCCACCGCAATACAAAACTGTCCTTGTCAATAAAGAAGTTGTTGATTTGCTAATTTCGGATATGAATTTAGAGAATACCTTCTGTGCGATACAAATGTTGAGTGCTATGGAGAGATGAAGAAATTGTAGCAGTGGAATGCAACACCAGGCGTTGAAAATATAAAATTAACTCCTGCATATGGTGAAGCTTTATCTGTACTTTCTGAACTCCAGAATTATTTTCGTAATACCAGTCCACTCAGCTGAGTCAAATCAGTCAAATCAGGGTAATAATCTCGGGCGAGCGTAATACTGACCACATTGCCTCCTACAGTGTTCTGTAGTGTACCGTTACGGTCTTGAATGAAGTGCTCTAAGACACTTCAAGGCCCTGATCCACTATGGATTGTTGTGCCAACGATTATTATTATTAATAATAGGTTAAAGTTTTTCCAATATGTATTTCTCCACGCTGTGGAACACAATCTTCGGCTTCTATCGCAACTATCCCCGTTTCCCCCCTGAAGACAAACCCAAACCGTACTTACAATTCCTCTTTAAATTGCTAGACAACCAAAATGAAGGTGCTCACACTCAACACTAATTCGCTCATTTCTAACGACAAACGTTTCCCTCTCCACAAGCTCCTCGAGGATTTCGATCCTAACCTCGCCCTCCTAAACGAAACCAGACTGGGGGAAGGGCCCCAACATAAAATTACATGGTCCCAGTTATAGTACTTTCCGCTACGACGCGGGTAGAGGCACCGCCATACTAGTCAAAGCGGGACTAAGGGCAAATAGAATCCCATCGGCGCACTGGCATCAAACTGCCTGTTAGCAGTAGTCAGACTTCCTGTCAGGGATGGTGGCGTCCTCTGAGTCATAATCGGCTCTTTCCACTTCCCGAGCGGCACAGGTCGTCACCTCACTCCCATTCGGGCCGAACTCTGGGAAATCGCAAACCAGTTTCAATGCCTTCATTCTCAGCGGTGACCTCAACGCGAGGCACGTATCTTGGGGAGACTCAGTTAACAATAAAAACAGCAAAGTGCTTTTCAATTGGTTCCAGTCAGACCCATTCCCTAGCGCGGACATCATTAAGGCGGGAGTGCCATCCTTTCCTCGTGGGTCTTCTTTCCTAGACGGCTTCATAATCTCGTCCAATCCTTCAGCATGGGTCACTAGCTGCTCCTCTTTAGCAGCCCACTCGGGCCATCATGCCCTTAGTCTCTCTCTACATCTACAGCAAATTCTCCCTTCACTCCACCATCCGTATAAATGGGGATCCTTCAATCCCACAAACTAAGACGATTTCCAACCCTGGGCCTTCCCCTGGACAAATCCCGCATCCACTCTAATGTTGAGCTAGATACATAAATCCGGAAAGTGAATTCTGCCTTCGAAACTACAATTGATAAACAAGCTCCAGTTCAAGAACCTTTCTCTCTCAACCCTCCTCTTAGTCCGCGATAGAAACAGACTACTGCAGCGCAGGAAAGGATTATTTCACCGGTTACTTAACAGATACAACGCTGACTACCGTCTCCTCTCCGAGATCATCAAACACCTATCCATCAAAATCAGTGGAGCTATTCGGTCCGAATTGAATGCATCTTACAAGAAACTCCTCAAATCCCTCAAAGCTGGCCCACAAGTTTTCTCAATAATTAATCGATTGGCTGGAAGAAAAAAATCTCCTATTAACTTTAGCCAAATCCCGATAAAAATAGGTAACCTCCAGTGTCACTCCCCTGAGGAAAAAATATTCGCCTGCGTAGACTATTTTAGCCAATTATTCAGAGCCAAATCGCCAGCGGACCCCATCTGGAACTCGGTAGTCGCCAATACTGTCAGCGATAAAAGGTTGAGCTTGGAAGGGTCTTACCTTTGCCCATTTTCTCCTAGATGCTCGGCTGATATAGTCAGAACAGGCCCGTTCGCCTCCTTCTTTACCTGCCTAGAAGAAGTCGAACTTGCAATCTCCCGGTGCAACAATAAAAAAATCTTCGGCCCCCGATGGCATCTCTAACTTTGCTCTGCGGAAGTGTGCGCCTACGATTAGTGAACGTCTCGCCATCCTCTTCAACAACTGCCTAACAACGGCCACTTCCCGGTATCTTGGTAATCAGCCCTCCTCATACCTATCCCTAAGAAGGACGATCTCAAAGATATGAGGCCTATCTCTCTTCTTTCCAATATTCGAAAATCTTCGAACGTATCCTACTAAGTCACCTCAATAGATACTAGTCCACTATCATTCCGCTTAATCAATTCGTCTTCGAAAACCTCAGATCCACCGAGCAGGCAATCTTGTACCTGCAAGACCATATCCTCAATCAACTGGAAAACATGCATTGCACCACAGCCTGCGCCTTAGATCTCGAAAAGGCATTTAATTCAGTTTGGAAAGAGGGATTGCTTTGCAAACACATTCAGTCCAATTGCCCCCTCCCCTTATTCAGAATCCTCGCAGACTTCATTTCAACAGAACTTGCCACGTGCGCTTCGGTGGATTTCGCTCCATCGACTTCCCGATAAACTCAGGAGCCTCTCGAGGATCTATTCTAGGTGCCAAACTTTTAAACATCTTCCTCCACAATATTCCCCCCCTTCCAGTAAACTTATTCCCCACGCCAACGGCAACTCAGGTAGCCCTTCATCCGCCCTTTTCCTCCAACGACAATGCGCGTCAAGAGGAATCCTCTTCACTAATAACACCATCCTATACGCGAGTGGTCTCAGGCCCTCACTAGCCTCCCTCTCTGTCAATCTCCTAACCAATAGGGTCACCGCTTATTTCGACTGGTGGGCCCTTACCGTTACCCTTAAGTCTGAGCTTATTTGCTTCAGAAACCCCAGTGGGAAGTGCCACTGCCGCACAGTGCCAGAAAGCTAAAACCTGCATTTACGCATTGCCAACCACACACTCAAGCCGAAACCAAACATTAAATACTTAAGAATCTCCCTCAACAACAACTTAAATCCAACCCTCACGTCATATCTGCTATTGCCAATGCCTCTAAAGCCTCATCATCAACGGCGCAACAACCGGTATCCGGTCTAGGCCTGCCTTAATAAGGAACTCCAGACATCCCGGTTTTGCGCCGAGGTTCACCAATTCGATATCCCTAAAAGCAGTATGACGTCCTGGTCTACGCCATCGCTCCATCTTAGGCAGGGTCTGCCTCGTCTTTTTTTTCTACCATGTATATTGCCCTTATAGACTTTTCGGGCTGGATCATCCTCATCCATAAAGATTAAGTGACCCGCTCACCGTAACCTATTGAGCCGGATTTTATCCACAACCTCACGGTCATGGTATCGCTCATAGATTTCGTCATTATGTAGGCTACGGAATCGTCCATCCTCATGTAGGGGGTCAAAAATTCTTCGGAGGATTCTTCTCTCGAACGCGACTAAGAGTTCGCAATTCTTCTTGCTAAGAACCCAAGTCTCCGAGGAATACATGAGGACTGGTAAGATCATTGTCTTGTACAGTAAGAGCTTTGACCCTATGGTGAGACGTTTCGAGCGCAACAGTTTTTGTAAGCTGAAATAGGCTCTGTTGGCTGCCAACAACCGTGCGCGGATTTCCTCATCGTAACTGTTATCGGTTGTGATTTTCGACCCTAAATAGGAGAAATTATCAACGGTCTCAAAGTTGTGGCCTCCTCTCATCCCGGGCCCTATTCTCTGCCACCAAAACCCATTTATACAAAACTCTTATTCCTCGAATCCTGGCCTACGGTTTCTCAGCATGGGCTACCATGTCACCGAACGTAGCAAAAGCCCTCCAACGCTTTGAAAGGACGATACTCAGGAAATGCACGGCCAAATACAGAAGCCCAAACCTAAAATTTCACCAAAACTCTCTCCTGTACGACCTTTTCGGGGTTTGCCCCATAATTCCGCACATGGTCAAGTTTTCGCGCGTCAGACTGAAAAAGTGGCTGTCCCACACTAACCCGCTGATAAAAAATCTCACTAAACGCAATGCATTATTACGCGAGCAGATGTACTACTTGTCAGGGCTGGCTCTCCTCTCGGACAGTAATTCTCCTCTTAACCATCACGGCTCCCTTTCCTCCTTCATCCCCTCCTTTTATCAAAGCTCCTCCCCAAACTTTCACGGAGTCTAACCACGTAAGTTCAAAATTCAAGCAGTCAATCCCGGCGCAGGTGTAGATCACCTTTCATCATCAGATGAAAACAATAGACATTAATTAGCCTGTACAATATGTGGTATCTGCAAATATTAACTTCTTCCCTAAATTAAGGTCCCTCCTTCTACCAATTAGGCTCCTCAATACATGCCCCCCAATCTCACAGTCCTCTTCATTCCTCCCGCCTTGGGTCACTGTCCTTGCACAGTTCCAAATCGAGTAAAAAGTAGCCCTTTCTCAGATTGAGAAAGGATTGCGCTTTACTCCAAATCCGTCGACCCTGTCCACCGGTGCCTAAAAACTCCCTTTTTCTCGTTTTCTAGTACGGAGTATTATTTTGTGTTATGTTTGTTTAGTTGTAAGTTAAAAATTATTCTTGGGTTTAAGCACATGGTATGTCAACAACAAGATAGGCAACATTATCTTGAAATTTCAAGTACTATGTGGTAGTTTGTCTTTGTATTTAAATGATGTATATTGTCTTTGTATTTAAATGATGTATATGAATGAAAGTACAGGATGCAACCGCACCAGGCGCGCAAGTTTTACCAACAAGTCAGCAGGATGAAGTCTTATACACCTCGATGCTCATCCTGCGGAGACAAAAAGGGAAATCTGATTTTCGACAGAATGGGCATATTGGAGCAATGGGTCGAGTACTTTGATGAGCTACTGAATAACGAGAACATCGGCGAGTTGGAGGTCCCGCCAACTGAAGACGACGGACAAATACTGCCACCACTAAGTTTAGAAAAAACAGTCCGTACAGTTCATCGGCTAAAAAATCAGAAGTCGCCAGGAGTCGGAATTACAGCCGAATTCGTTAAATATGGAGGCGACCAATTACACCAAGTGCTTCATCAACTTGTGCTCAAGGTATGGGACAGCGAATCAATGCCTGACGATTGGCAACGAGGCATTATCTGTGTCATACATAAAAAGGGAGATATCCCACAGTGCAGCAATTATAGAGGTATCACGTTGCTAAGTACCATCTATAAGATATTCTCCGCTATCTTGCTAGGCCGGATAGCCCCATACGCCCAGAAATCATTGGCCCATACCAAAGAGACTTCACGCCAGGCAAATCAGCAACAGATCAGATTTTCTCTCTTCGGTAAGCGATGGAAAAACTGTTGGAATATGGATAACAGTTGTACCATCTATTCATCGACTTTAAAGCCGCCTATGATAACACAGCCAGGGTAAAACTGTACACGACCATGAGAGAATTCGGTATCCCGACGAAATTGATAAGACTGACTAGGCTGACCCTGACCAATGTCCGAGGCCAGATAAAAGCAGCAGGATCACTCTCAAAACCATCAACCAACCATCAATCATGACATCAACAACGGTCTAAGACAAAGGGATGCCCTATCATGCGTCCTCTTTAACCTGGCCATCGAGAAAGTGATCCGTGATGCTGAGGTAAATGCAAGAGGTACGATCCTCTTTAAGTCCACCCAACTACTGGCCTATGCTGACGATATCGACATCATGCGAAGAACTCCCCGAGACGTACAAACTGCCTTCATCCAGATCGAGCAGGCGGCGATTGAGGCGAGATCTTGGGCTGCACACCAATGAAGGCAAGACAAAATATATGGTGGCAACGTCAGCACCGAAGACGAGCCAACCAACAACATCAAACCACACTGGTCAAACAGGAAGAATAAAGATAGGAGAATACAACTTTGAGACCGTTGACAATTTCTCCTATCTAGGGAAAATCACAACCGATAACAGTTACGATGATGAAATCCGCGCACGGTTGTTGGCAGCCAACAGAGCCTATTTCAGCTTACAAAAACTGTTGCGCTGGAAACGTTCCCCATAAGGTCAAAGCTCTTATTGTACAAGACTATGATCTTGCCAGTCCTCATATATTCCTCGGAAACTTGGGTTCTTAGCAAAAAAAATTGCGAACTCTTAGCCACGTTCGAGAGAAGAATCCTCCGAAGAATTTTTGGTCCCCTACATGAGGATGGACGATTCCGTAGCCTACACAATGACGAAATCTATGAGAGATACCATGACCGTCCGGTTGTGGATAAAATCCGGCTCAATAGTTTACGGTGAGCGGGTCACTTAATCCGTATGGATGAGGATGATCCCACCCGGAAAGTCTATAAGGGCAATATCTATGGTAGAAAAAGAAAACGAGGCAGACCCTGCCTAAGATGGAGCGATGGCGTAGACCAGAACGCCAGACAGCTTTTAGGGATATCGAATTGGTGGACCTCGGCGCAAAACCGGGATGTCTGGAGTTCCTTATTAAGGCAGGCCTAGACCGGATATCGGTTGTTGCGCCGTCGATGATGATATGAATACAAATGCAATTAGATTGCACGTTTCACTTTAATTTCTTCCTCAAAAGAATACTAATCAATAGTTTAAGTTCATTTCGTTGCACAAGCTTCAATAGCGGCCATCCTTGCTAATGTTAACTTACTGGTTACAAAAAAAAAACCGTTGCTTTTGGGTTTGTTCATTTACTTGAAGAAAATTACCACACAGTCCAGCGAAGCTTGGACTTGCATCTGATAGAGCGCGGACTCACAGGAACAACGGTGCACGTTGTTAAGTCAAATGCTCTTTGATGGTGTTTTATGTATTCATCTACAAGTAAAACTTTAATTCCATTAAATTTTGTTCAAGAAAAATAAAAAATATAATGTTACTAAGTTGGGATCCATATCTAGCGATCTTTCAAGAAGAATTTCGCTTATTCTATTGATGGCGGCTTATATCGCCATTAGGAAGCAAATCCAATTAGAAACAATTCAGAAAACCGAAAGCTGGACGCTTCAGATATGAGACTTTAGCATTTTAGTCGTATGATAATTATTCTTATTAATTAAGACGCTAGCATATTATTGACATGGCTTAAGATGCAGTAAATTACCGCGAAATTCATAAGTTTAAACTGCGATAAATTTCATTTGATTAGCGTGGAGATTCCAGCAACTATCATCTACGGTGAAATTGCTGTTCTCACTGCTCCTCGGATAAACTTAAGGGGGGTTTTCCGGTCAATTCTAAAAACTTGGCAATATACTATCATTGTTCATTTGAGCTGATAGCGGATTGGGAAGTATTTTGAGGTCTAAATTTCATACAAGCCCAAAACACTGATTTTTTCAGATTTTCGGGTTTCGTAGGTTCCGAAAATGAGTTCTGTCTCGTTTTAAGTTTCAAGTTTTGACTCCTTACTCGCCCTTTATGCAATCTACGTCAAAAGTAGAATCTCATTGTAAAAGTATCAATTCATATTTATTGGCGAGACTGTAAAAAAGGAAGTATACTTTAATGTGCTGTGCTTTGAGTTGGTACAAACACCATCTTCGGCAAAGAACGACCGTTTATTTTTCAATAGGACAATAATCCCAAGTACACCCTTGTCGGTACGAGAATGGTTATTTGTATATTGCAACCGATTACAATCAGTAAACTCCAGTCCCATGAATGGCTTATCTTTTTAAAAAATGATTTCCGGGAAGCATGAAATTTCCCCCAATGTGATTGAATACCTTTCCAATTCGATGCATCGTTGTTTTACGGTTGAAAAATTTGTTGAGTTTGAGTTTTTTTGGTTTTTCCTCGCCGTGTCAATACTTTTGTTGCACTCAGTTTTGTTCATCATCCTTGCTTTCCTGGTGTGATCTGTATTACTTGGAAATAAATATTTTGGTCTCTTCATTGTATCGTCTCATATGCGTTAAGATTTACGTTCGTCAACCTGCTCTCCCCTAAAACAATTTTTCGCGATGTAGCAACAATACGACAGTGAATTACACAATATCCATAAGTATGACACAAAATACAGCAACGGCAGGGGTGATATAAAATATTATTTAGTACTTTTTCTCAAACAGTGAACCTAAATGGTATGCTACTATACAAATCATCCCAGATAATGGCACAATTGGTAGAAAGGCGGAGGATGCCTTGCTGGAGCTTGATACAGTAGGCAAACTAGTTAGCCTAAAAAAGGTCAAAATTAGCTTTGTTGATGCGGTGATCGAGGTAGTTGAGCATCATTTCTTCGACCTCCTTAGCCCGGGCGGTATTCCCGTTAGTCGCGGATGTTTGTTGTTCGCATTGCACCGTCACATGCTATCACTTGCACGGCATTAAGTGTTGATAATGAAATCAAAGCAATTTCACTGGGAAGTTAGACTGTGTCGATCCCCGGTTTAGGGAATGAGAAGAGTAAGTGAAAACTTCGGAAAACTGGGGACCCACAACGGGCTGCAACGCCATAGAATAGGAAACTTACGTGCAACTTTGAATTCCCAGCTGTAGGGACCGCTTTGGTGAGTGAATGAAAAATTAAACGATAAGTGATGCTTCCTTAAACATACCTTACTTTATTCAAGCCTTTTTGGGATTGAAACTTATAACAAATTTGTCTTTTACTGCAAATGTACTGTAGAGCTACCACCTTTGTACGAAAATATCTGAGTTAACACGTCTCCAATTCGGGCGGTAACGGGATCTTATTTGCACTTGCGAATTTCTTTAAGGACTCATATTTGCTCCTCCAAGTCTCAATTTCGTGGCGTATTGCGTCGTTCTCGTCCTGAATATGTTCTAGGTCGTGCCACTCTTGGGATTTCTCCGTTTCCAGCACGTCTTTCTGTTCAATTCGTTTTATACGACAGCTGGCCGCGTACCCGCGGTTCTTTAGCGTTCTTCGTCGTTGCTTCATGCGAACGATTTCATCTCGCGTAAGTCCTCGCAGCTTCAAAGTTCGGTTCAAGTCCCGGACGGAAATCGAAACCAATTCATCGTCGCTGATATCGGGAATTGGACACGGCGACAGCGGAGCCTGAAATAAAAACAGAACGAACAAATCTTCGGGACTGTCTATAAATGTACTTCTTATATCCACCAAGGAGGTTTTTCGCTCGCGTTTTTGATCGTGGGGCATGTTCCAGACTTTTTTACAAATTTGGATATTTCACAGAAGAAGGGCACTCTGTAGATGGAGAAAATCAAGGTTTTTACAAAACTGCAAGTCATCCTGGGGCAAATTCAAATTGTCAATATCTCTCTCATCTTCTTCTTGAATATAATAAACATTCAACGTCTACCCTCAGCACAGGTTGGTAATTAACTTCACCAATTGAAATGCCCCGCATTAAGGCGACATTTAAATTATCACCGGTTTTATTAACTTTCGTTAATTTAATTTGACACTGGTCTAATATACGAGAGGCTACTATTGAATGAAGGTTACTCCTTTAATTGGGGCATGGGTCATTATATAAATTTTTCTAGAGACGGAAAAATGATTTTAAATTTTACTTTTCATTTGTACATTTCTATTTGCCAGAGATACCATGTCTTCTTATGAGAAAAAATTTGCATATTTTTGTATTTTGAATCGAAAAAAGAGACATTTCTGAATTAAAAAGAGCATTCGAATGGCATCCATCTATGCGTAGCCTCAAGCAAACATGGGAATTTCGTTCCAAAAGTCGACAATTTGAAGTGTACTTTTTATTGTTCACTTCAGTGCAAATAAAAAGTAAACAAAGGTAATACAGCGAAACGTAAGTTTCGAGAGGTAATGGAAGCGGAATTTTTTTGGAAAGATTTGGTTTATTTCGAATTAATTCCGCTTTTATTGGAAAATTAATGGAAATGGGATCAGTTTGTTTATAATTTCCTCCGGTAAACTTTGATTGGAATGGCTGAAGTTCTAGTAGGTATGCAACATTTATAAATGTTCGTAATGCAAAAGTTCATGTTCACTAAAATAAAAAAAAATCCTATATAACGTCTTCATCCGTCAACTTCCCAATAAAGTATTCGTTGCCGGAAATGAGGTATAAAGTCAGTCAAGGCTTAATGAAGGTCAGTTATGATTTTACTAAATTTATTACCGATATGTAAATGGATAACAATTTAAGATATATAGTTTGCAAATTATAGGATTATTATACTATTAATTATTTAATTAATTTGCTAGGCACATCATTTCGTCCGAAATGTCAAACGGCCCAAATTACTCCTAATTTGACACCGTATTAGCGCCAAACATTTTGACGATACCTACCCATCTGGTCATATTGTATAATTCATTCGATGACATAGGCAAACAAGTCGGAATATCGGAAGCTCGCTCTTCGGGTATAAAGGTTTTGTGTTCATCTTATGTAAGAAATTTCAACGCACATTTTTCTATCCGTATATAGCTACAAATCCAAAATATTCCTTCATATTTTTCCAAACTATGAGACATATATACATATTACAGCCAGCGTAATATATAGCTCACCCTAAAAAAAAACTGCCTATTTCCGGATACTGTACACATACATTTTTTTTTTTTTTTTTTGGGAGTAGGGTAGGTGAATGCGTTTACGCACAGAGTGTTGGACTCCCGCAACAGCACGCTGGCGGACTACCAACTAAACACCTCCCTGTCATCAGAGAACTAGCCTGGAACCGTTTGACACATTACTTCGGGCTAGCCCTCCCGCTCTCCCGGCTTTGGGAGCCATCAAGTCAGGGAATTCCTTTCACCAACGGGAGGGGAGGGGAGGAAGGGAGTTGTTAGTTCAGGGAACCCCTTACCGTCCGATCCCTCCGCCGGTCGAGTTCAATCTTCTTCGTAGTAAGAAGAGCCCGAACATAATGCGCAATACGATTCCAGCTGCCAGCGCTCTTCAGCATCTCTCTGACAATGTTGTCTGGAGAGAGCTCCCCTGTGTCTGCATAAAGCTGCTGGCGGAGGCCGTCCCACCTCTCGCAAGAGAAAAAGGTGTGTTCAGCGTCATCCGCCACTCTATTGCAGAACACACAGTCAGGAGATCGCGCCTTCCCAACCCTGTGCAGGTAAGACTGAAAACCTCCATGCCCACTTAGAAGTTGGGTAAGGAAGTAATCAATCTCACCGTGCTTTCTGTTCAGCCACGGGTCTAATTTGTCGATGAGCCGCGCAGTCCACTTGCCCCTTGGCTCATTTTCCCAAGAAAGTTGCCACTCGTTAAGGGTGCGTTGACGTTTTTCACGGGCAACCACTTCTCTTAAGTTTTCGCCCTTACGGCGATAGATAGCTTTGCGCTCGTTGGCAAGGAGGGCAACGGGGATCACTCCCGCAATCACCATCACAGCCGGTTCGGAGACAGTGCGATAAGCAGACGCCACTCGCAAAGCTCCCCGCCTCTGCACTTGAGCGAGGCGTTTACGATGCACCTCCTTGTCAAGGGCATCAGCCCATACCTCCGCACCATAGAGAAGGACGGACTGCGTTGCTCCCATGAGGAGACGTCTCCTAGTTGATATAGGGCCGCCGATATTCGCCATTAGCCGACTCAAGGCCGCGACTCCTGCTGCAGCCCTGTCCGCTGCTGCTTTGATTTGCTCGAAGAAGCTCATCTTCGAGTCGAGCATTAAACCAAGGTATTTAACCGTTGGTTTTGACTCTATAGTCAACTCGCCGATCGATATGGGACGCAAGGTCGGGATTCTTCTTCTGGTCAGGATGACTACTTCGGTTTTTTCCAGCGCAAGGTTGAAACCGTGAGCAGTCATCCATCCGCTTACCCGTCGCATCAATATGCCAAGTCTGCTTTGCGCCTGTTCAACAGTGCGTCCGGCAACAAGTGCCGCAACGTCGTCTGCATAACCGACCAGGCGCGACTCTTCAGGCATATCGAGTCTCAGCAGACTATCGTAGGAAGCGTTCCAGAGGTCCGGCCCTAGGATGGATCCCTGCGCTACTCCCGACGTGATTTCCATCCTCCTCTGGCCCTCTAGCGTCTCATAGAACAGGGAGCGGTCTTTCAGATAATCCCTCAATATCCGCAAGAGATAGCTTGGCACGTGAAAGGAGTTCTCTAGTGTGCCCAGCATATCTGTCCATCTTACGGAATTGAAGGCATTTCTGACATCAAGCGTTATGAGGAGCACTATCCGTCGAGATCGGCGGCTGTGTGCCCCGGCTCGATTAAACGCATCTACGACCTCCATAACAGCATCCACTGTAGATTTCCCTGTTCTAAACCCGAACTGCCTTGCGGATAAGTCCCCGGCAGCACGGATCGCTTCAGCGAGTCTACCCCTGATGAGCTTCTCGAGCACTTTTCCGGCCGTGTCAAGCATACACAGCGGTCGGTATGCAGACGGGAGCTCCGGATCTCCTTTACCCTTACGGATCAACGCGAGTCTGGCCACTTACCAGCGAGAAGGAAAAATGCCCTCCTTCAAGCACGCGTTGAACGCTTCGAGCAGCAATTCTGGCCGTTGGCGGAACACCAGTTTGTAAACTTCCGCCGGGATGCCATCAGGACCTGGCGCCTTCCTGTTTTTCATAGTGAGAACCGCTTCTTCGAGTTCTCCCATTGTGAAAAGGGGGCAATCCACGACGCTTTCCGCGCTGTTTACATCAAGCCGTACAGGGTGTCTGGGGAACAATGCCCGCACAATGCGGTCCATCTGGTCGGTGCTCAGTATGCAGGGCTTCCGCAGAGCCCCGATTTTCCGAGTGACAAGCTTATAGCCAAGTCCCCACGGGTCATCATTTACCTCATTAATAAGATTTTGCCAGCCGCGAGCTTTGCTTTTATTTATAGCGCTGCGGAGTCTCCTTTTTGCTGATCTATATTGTGCCTTTATGGCACATGCCTCCTCGTTGGCGTACAAACGTTGTGCCAAACGGCGGAGCTTATGACACTCCTTCCGTAGGTCGGCAATTTCCGCCGCCCACCAGTACATAGAAGGCTTGTCGCGCCTGGGGCCTCTCCGGGGCATGGAAGCCTCACACGCCGTCGTTATCAGATTCATCACTGAATTTACGACGGTGTCAGCTGCGACACCACCACCCCCCGGAGTGCCCCCCAGTGCGGCCCTACCTGCTCCAAGAGCTTCGACGAACCTTCCGATGTTCACCTTCGCGACATTCCACACGCAGGGGGAACGTCGTGTTGGTGCTCGCCGGCAAGTAGCGTCAAACACTTCGAACGCAATGTACTGATGATCACTTGCCGAGAAGTCTTCTAGGACTCGCCACCCGTCCACCGATGATGCCAGAGATTCCGACGCAAAAGTTATGTCGGGAATGCTTCCTTCACAACCTGAGCGCCGAAACGTTGGCGTGGATCCGGTGTTTAAAATTACGAGCCCGGTTCTCGCCGCCATTTCCAGAATCCGTTTCCCTCTGGAGTCTGATTGAGGCATGCCCCATTCAAGAGCCCTGGCATTAAAATCACCGCCAACCAGGATTCGTCCCTCCGTGCTCGAAACGGCGTCCTCCAGAGCATCAAGCCGGCGTTGAAAGTCCGGAATCGACTCATTCGGCGTCAGGTAAACGCTAAAAAACGTTATCCCTAAACACCGGATCCAGGCAAATCCGTCCCCCCGGCCTTCGGCAAGAACACGAAGTCGAACGTCGTCCCGAACCCAGATGGCAGCGGTGCCCGATAAGTCGAGATACCATGAGGACGGGTCCTTGTTTCGGTATTGCTCGCTAATCAGCACTAGATCAGCATTTACTTCCGCAGCGAACTGCGCTAGCAACTGGTGAGCGGTTGCACTCCGGTGCATGTTAATTTGCAAAATGCGGATCATGGCGTTCGCACCCTAGCCCTCTCCAATTCCGCCCTGAAGATCGGACACCGTCCCGAGCCCGCAGTGTGTGCGACGCTTTCGCCAGATGCGCCACGATCCCTGCAGAGAACACAACTCTCGCTTTCCTTGCAAGTCTTCGCTTGATGACCCGCTTGGCCGCATCTCCGGCATGCTGTCCTCCTGTCCGGACCCTTGCAAGCTGCTGCTGTGTATCCATAGTCCAGACACCTGTAGCACTTGGTGGGGACTATCCGCATTCGTACCCTGCATACTACCCATCCGATTTTGATTCTCCCGCTGTTAAGGAGTTTCCTCGCATATTGCTCGGGGACATCCACCACGGCAAGCTTCTGGCCTCGAGCATTTACAGAGGTAATACCTACCCGGGCATTGGTTACCTCTGGACATTCACGCTTTAGCGCCTCCTCTACTTCGACCTTTTCTGTGAGGCAGTCAAGATCCCGTATTTCCAGAGAGCACATGGGTTCTAGGCTGGAAACAAGGGCCTTCTCCCCCAATAGCCCCTTGACCGCTTCGCAGAACGTGCTCTTGTTGGTCGTCTTTGGGCCCAGTTCGACGAGAACTCCACCACTCCTCGTTTTCCGTATCGAAGACACCTCTGCTCCGTTCTCCTCGGGTTTCATCCTGTAGCGGATTTCACTAAGGACTTCCGCAAATGTCTTGCCTTCCGTCGGCTTAATGAGCAGAGCCGACGGTCTAGTCCTTCTTCGTTTCCTCGTTTTTTCCGCTACTGGCTTTGGGTTGGCAGCCTCCTTGTTTTTGGACAGACGTGTCTCTGGCGCCGGAGTCCGTTGTTTCTTTTTATCCTTTTTCGCCTTCTTTTTTTGGACCTTGGAGACTACTTCGATAAAGTCTCCTTCAGGCACGTCGTCCTCTTTCCGCTTTTTCCCCTGTTCACTTTGCAGAGGGCTATCTGCGGTCCGTTTGACGCAAGCAGCATTCTCAGCGGGGAGTGCGACTGTTTCTGCTCTACAATCGTCTTCCGCTGCTCTCCACGCGCGTCTATAAAAGGAAATGCGGTCCAGTAGTTCCTCCAGTTCCATCAGCCCGTTTTTGACGCCTTTGCTGACGTTTCTCTGAAGGAACGTTGCCGACCGCATACGTTTCACCACTGCTGCGCACTTTCGGATGAGCCTTTCCTCTTCGGCTCTAGCGAGGACGGTCGAATGCATTTCCACTCGATTTGTGTCCAAATCCATCTGCTCAGGACTAGCGTTTCTCACTGAGCTTACTTCCAGGACAGGGTCACTGCAAGGTAATGGAGTTGCCATCCCCGCACGGTCAGTCGCACCACTTGATGAGGCTTCCTCTTTATTTGGGCGCCCCGGTGTCTCATCGGGTATATCAGCCCTCGTTGCCTCTTTCACTGGTCGCTGCGGTGAACGACGCATCTTTGTGCTCCGTCCAAACGCACCCAGCTCTTCCTCCTTGTCTGTTGTTTCGTCGTTTTTTTTTATAGTTTTCAGAATGTTCTCCATGAAAAAGGTACCAGCGCATCGTGTGCAAGGGAGCGGGCCGCAATAGTCAAGAACGGGTATACCCTCGGGGACACAGCCCCTACCCCAGTTCCCTGAGGCCTGACCTACGCTTAGCTGATCCCGGAATTCACGGACGGATCAGCGCTCGCTCGGGGCAACGCGGTCTACTAACACCGGTTCAATGCACACTTCCCGACCAGGGTCCCGAAGGGGCTGGCTCCTGATACACGTCGCAACTACCACCTTGGCAGAGCTACGCTCACATCACCCCGTCGACGCCGACAGAGAGTTGTCGACGGCTCCGGAGACTCCCAGTGTGTCCCGACGTGTACCGGTCATTCGCGGTTCGCTCTTCACCGAGAAGCTTTCTCGAGGCTACTACCTAGGACGCAGGTATGCTGCCAGCTAGGGGGCAAAACTACTTACTCGGGCACCTCGGGGACGTCACACCCCGTATCGTAAGCGACCCGTTTAAAAATCGCTAACGACCCCTGAGGTACACATACATGCACGTATATAAATTGATCGTAACCATATTTCCGATTTACTTCTTATATCTATCTGAATTGGACACTACCCGCAAAGTTCATTACCATGCATATACTACATACACACATGTCTGGTTGGAGTAATTGATATTCATATACAAATGACTAAAAAACTAAAACAAAATAATTCTTTGCGACCCCATTTATAAGAACTAATTTCGTTGTGGTATTGGCGAATTAATATGTGATGATGACGTCATACAGGTTGTAGAGTGCACGAAATTCACAAAAATTGGCAAAATTTCACCCCCTATAACTTTGTCAATAATAGTTATAGGATTTTTAATAGTTTAGGATTATCTTCAAACTTTTGGTCAAATTTTGCATTACGTTTTTCATTATACGCATGCCAAATTTGTGCTTCTGGGATGAACATAAGGGAGGTTGTCGGGTAAATTTCTAAAATGCGGAAACGAATATATTTTGAGGCCTAGAGATGTATCACTGTGATTTTTTCCAGATTTTTCGGTTGGATAGATTCCGAGAACGAGACCTGTTACACTTTTTGGGGGTCATATTTCTACACCCTCCATTCACATTTATGGGGAGCCCCCCTTAAACTTAACACAAAATGGCGTCACTTACTGCATGTAAAGGGAACATCAGATTACATACTCTCACCAATTTTCATGACAATCGGTCTAGCCGTTTTCGAATAAATCGGGTGTGACAGATATCAGTGCTAGTACGCATGATTTCAAATTACTCTGCACTTGAGCAGAAGCGGGATATAACGAAAAGCGGATCAGCTGTGTTTGACATGCCGTCCGGACTTGGTAATGTTTCACACAAAACCTTAAAAGTGCCAATCTCACCAATACATTAGCAAGTCCGGACGGCATGTCAAACACATCTGATCCGCTTTTCGTTATATCTCGCTCCTGCTCAAGGGCAGTGCAATTTGAAATCGTGCGTACTCGCACTGATTTCCCTTCTATGTGGGGCAAGGGGGAGTGTGGTAACAATATAGTATCTACCTATGGTCATAACTTTTTAAGGGGGCTAACCGCCGCAATATTCTATCCTAGTTTGAGAGAGGGGATCTCCAGTGCCTTTCTTCATTCTCTCCTTTACCCTTGCGGGGTTAGGGTTCGAATTGAAACCCACCCACTTTAACATGAAAATAACCTCACTTTCAGATGTCGCCAAATTTTGAAGGGGGAGGGGGGACTGCTACAATTCTTGAAAGCGGTTGGAGAGGGGATCTTCTTCCTTGTTCTTCGTACCCTCCTCATCCTCTCTTCTTCCCGGGGTAGCGTTGAAAATTCAAACGTTACCATGATGTGATGATAGAATAGATAGATATAGAAACCCACGCGGCTAGCCGCGAGACGCGGTTGAAATGACTGGCGGTTGTCCAGCCTCATAAATGGTGCGGTTGGTTACCAATAGTGGACATTCTGTCCACAAACGAAATTGGCGTCGTTGAGTTGGTTGATGTTATCTATTTTGTACTACTGCTTAAGAGGATGAAAGAAAAGGAATAAATATTGAAGTCATCCTTTACTCTAAGCACGTCACGAATCTGGCCAATTTGTAAGTTGTTTTCAAGGGCTGAGGAAACCCGAGGTTTGTTGAATTACTACAGGAATTATCTAAAACCATTAAACGACAAGATACAAAATTTCGGGAATGCATCAGCCACTCATTATACACGTTTAGTGGGTACAGTCATGTTGTCTACTAACCGCAGGTCGGGCCGCAGCTCTCCATACAACCGCAGCGTTTGAAATTTTGCCGTGGTGTACTACCTACAAGCGTTCGGTCGCGCGTCTAACCGCCTATGTGGTTAACTACAAGTGCGTGTGAGCCCTGAGAGTAGTATCTGCTTATCCTTCTATTGCTAATTTATACTCGACCGAAATATCACAGCACGAGGCAAGAATATTTGAAGCCTCTGCAGATGGGCGGGTTTCACTGGCAAACTAAGAAGATACCTAAAGTTAAACAGTAAACAGTGACCCCTGAACCAAGGTGAGACTTAATGGCGGCAGCAGTTTTAAAAATCTGAAAAAGCAATCATATCAGTTTTAGCGCTATTGTGAACGCTGATTTTGAAAATGTCCTTATTAAGGTAAACTTGTTTAAAGTGTCGGCTGAATATAGTGGACGAAAACGTCGAACGTCGACGAAATATCCATAGTCAGTTTTGATCCTTTATAGTGGCCAACTGTTTATATTATAATAAATAAATAATTTCCAAGACCAGATGTCTTTTGGAGACCTGATGACCGTTTCAAAAGGGTCTGTTAAGTGATGAAATCAAAATGTGTAAAGAGCTAAAACTGAGACAAAGTATGAACTATATACCTCTCACTTATTCCGTATTTGGAATGTGCAATGAGAGTTAAAGTGTCTCCGACTCAGTGATTATCAATGCGCAATCGGATGACAACTATGTAATTACATAATTTCGTGGAAGAGGTTTAGTTAAACGTGTAGGACGAGCATGGTAACACGCAATTAGCAGACGTACTAACTTGTTGCCATAGCTTGCAATCCTACACAAACGAGAAAATTGGGAATGGATCTTGACGGAGATCTTCCAATAATACATGTGTTTTACGTTTTAGAGTAGATAAGATAAGAAAGGAGCTTAGGCTCGGCTGAATCATTAGTCTTTAAGACGGGTGATTGATATGACTTGAACTGATAACTTGGAAAGTTTGTAGCAAGTAGAATTTATTTTCGCTAACCTGACTTAAAATCTAAATCACAATATTCTTAGATTACTACGCTGGACAAAATATTTGAACTTTGCGACCTTCAATGTATTTCATAAATGCTCCTGAATTCCGCACGCGTTCAAATTTATCAACAAAGTTGATTGATTGGGAATGATACGTTCACCTTTTGAATAGGTAAAGTACACACAGATATGGGTAAATGGCACCTGATTTGCGAACATGTCCAGATGGCTTTTGAAGCGTAATGCGAAAAAAGGTTATTGAATTATTAACATGGTAATATACCTTTGAAACATAATGTGGGATTTCTATTATGAAAGTTATTGATCTTTTACATATCATCATCATCAACGGCGCAACAACCGTTATCCGGTCTAGGCCTGCCTTAGTAGGGAACTCCAGATATCCCGGTTTTGCATCGAGGTCCACCAATTCGATATCCTTAAAAACTGCCTGGCGTCCTGGCCTACATCATCGCTCCATCTCAGGCAGGGTCTGCCTTGTCCTATTTTTCTACCATTGATATTGCCATTATAGACTTTTCAGGCTAGATCATCGTCCATACGGATTAAGTGACCTGCCTACCGCAATCTATTGAGCCGAGTTTATCCTCAACCTAACGGTCATGGTATCGCTCATACATTTCGTCATTATGTAGTCTACGGAATCGTCCATCCTCATGTAGGGAGCAAAAATTCTTCGGAGGATTGTCCTCTCGAACGCTGCCAATAGTTCGTAATTTTTTTTTCTTAAAAATCCAAGACTCCGAGGAAAACATGAGGATTGGCAAGATCATAGTCTTCTACAATAAGAGGTTTGATTCTATGGTAAGACATTTCGAACGGAACAGTTTTTTTAAGCTGAAATAGGCTCTGTTGGCTGTCAACAACCACGCGCAGATTTCATCATAGCTGTTATCGGTTGTGATTTTCAACCCCAGATATGAAAAGTTCTCAACGGTCTCAAAGTTGTAGTCTCCTATCTTTATTCTTCCTGTTTGACCAGTGCGGTTTGATGTGGTTGGTTGGTTGGTTTCCGGTGCTGAAGTTGCCACCATAGGTATATTCTTGCCTTCATTGAGTCCAAGATCTCGCGCCGTCTGCTTCATCTGAATGAAGGCAGTTTGTACGTCTCGGATCGTTCTTCCCATGATGTCGATATCGTCAGCATAGGCCAGTAGTTAGGTAGACTTAAAGAGGATCGTACCCTTCGCATTTACCTCAGCATAACAGATCAGCTTCTCCAGGGTCAGGTTAAAAAGGACGCATTATAGGGCACCCTCTTGTGGTAGACCGTTGTTGATGTTCAA
Source organism: Hermetia illucens (assembly GCF_905115235.1). Classification (NCBI taxonomy): domain Eukaryota; kingdom Metazoa; phylum Arthropoda; class Insecta; order Diptera; family Stratiomyidae; genus Hermetia; species Hermetia illucens. The sequence goes on along the minus strand of NC_051852.1, from coordinate 80,269,060 downwards.
TGGTCTGGAGAGTGATCCTGCTGATCTCGCACATTGGTCAGGATCAGCCTAGTCAGTCCTATTAATTTCGTCGGGATACCCAATTCTTCCATAGCCGTGTACAGTTTTATCCTGGCTATCCTACCACAGGCGCCCTTAAAGTCGCTGAGAACATAATGCAACTGATGCCCATATTGTAGCAGTTTTTCCGTTGCTTACCGCAGAGAGAAAATCTGATCTGTTACTGATTTGCCTGGAGTGAAGTCTCTTTGGTATGGGCCAATGATGTTCCGGGCATATGAGGCTATCAGACCCAGCAAGATAGCGGAGAATATCTTATAAATGGTACTCACCAACGTAATACCTCTATAATTGCTGCACTGCGTGATATTTCCCTTTTTATGTTGGGACAGATAATGCCAGTCGTCAGGCATTGATTCCTTGTCCCACATCTTGCGCATAAGTTGATGAACCGCTTGGTGTAATCTTTTACATATGAATTTGGAAAATTACCGAAAAATGAATTTGGAACTTCAACATACCGCTCACCAAAAACTGTCATTCCGGTTCTTTAGGAGGGAGTCTCCAGCATGTACTATCGCGATTATTTCCTATTATCATGCGTATTGGTTTTGTCCCTAATATAGCAAATGAGAACACTACCTAATAGGCTAAGAAGAGTAATTATAATTGATATAGATGCTGATGCAGTATGAAGATGTAGCGGCTTTCAGTCGGTGTCGGCGAGTCCCTCTTGATTGTCATAAGCTTTTTGGATTAAGTTCGATAATGAATCCCACGCTTGAAGTAATAAGAACGCATTTAGCATTGTGATAACGTCGAGGAATGACGCAGTGAAGTTTGTCAAGACCGGCTTGAGATAGACGTTTAGAGTCGAAGTGATCTTGGTATTTTCTGCCATGAGTAGAACTTCTGACGTAGATAAAGAGTGTCAGTTGATCAATTCCGGGGAAAAATCCTGGATTTTCAAGATTTCAGGTCTGGTCCCACTGCACACCGCATGTGCTATGGCTGAAGACGGGGTGACATATAGTCAATAATTTGATTGATGCAGTCTTTTCCACATTATCGATTGTAGAGAGAATGGTTGATTTGGACACCTTGCACTCTCGTGGCTGTTATACGTTTCTGTAATTAAATTGTGCGGATGTGAGAGTATATCATACAGGGCTCACATACATACAGGTTAGTCCTGAAGTCCTCTTTGATAATCTCAAAATATTTTTGAGAGTCATAATTTACCGCAAAAATTCCCTCATGAAATTTGCTAACAATGAACGAATTTTTGGAGACATGTTGCGGTACTGGATTTGTCTTAATTAAATCGCATTGGACAGTACTGTAAATTAAAAAATGTCCTTAGATAATCGTTGCGGGAACAACCTTTAGAGCGGCGGACAGTGAAGATTCGATTTTGGTCAGAACATCAACCATATCGATGAGTGGCGCGCATTCCCCGCTTTGGTCTAGTATTGTTTTTCGTAAACCACTGTATTTGCCTTGAACCTCTTCTAGATTATTCCTTCCACTTTAATAAGTGCTTAAAAATGTATGTGGATCTTAGTGTGATCTACATAATTACGCCAATGGTGGAAGTTCTCAATTTCCACGAGGCTATCTTTCGATTGAGAGTGAAAGTGCGACAGTTGATCTATGATTCGTGCTATCTAGGGTTTTCGTTGCTTTTAACATCAACTTTCGTTGGTTCTCAACGGCTCGGCGTATGTTGACCTGGTTGTCGGATAGATGATCGATTTCGTGATAAACTTCGTCGCTGATTCCGAAGATCTTAATTAGGAGATATCCTAACAGTCCGCGTCGTAGTCGGGTTTGAAGAAATTGAATAGATTGGATTTCATGGTGTATGTCATCCGTTAGTGATTGTAGGTGCTGATTTAGAGGTGTGCATTGTATTTCTTCGTTCATCGTCCCACCTTTGGTGCATAATTCCAGCACATTTTAGTTTACTTTCCTAGTTCATTCTTTGCCTTTCTCGACGCCGGAATATGGAATTCGTAGATTAATAATAATCGTTGGCACAACAATCCATATTGGATCAGGGCCTTGAAGTGTGTTAGAGCACTTAATTCAAGATTGCAACGGTACACTACAGTACACTGTAGGAGGCATTGTGGTCAGCGTTGCGCTCGCCCGAGACTATTATCCTGATTTGACTCAGGTACTCATTCTCAGCTGAGTCGACTGGTATCCGACGTCAAATCACGATACAAATTCCACTGCCACCAGTGAGATTTGAACCGCGACCTTCCGTACGACAGCCTTGTGCTCGAACCACGCAGCCATTCGGACACAACTCGTAGATTGATTTGCAAAACCACCTGGTAGTTGGGCTATGTTTGTTGAAGCTTCGATTGTTGACGGCGAAGTCATGCAGATTGTCAATAGATTTAACATCAGAGCTGTCCATGAAATGATCGCCAAATTGGTACTTGTTACTTGCCGTTTCCTGGTGACAGTGCCTTCTCTGCCATTTTCCGTGATCCTCCTTCCCGTACTTACCACATGGTTGCCCGGAATCTAGAGTTTCTTTTTAAGCGGGCAAGAGGCATAATTTCACAATGGGTCGTTTGGTTAACTGACCGCGTAATCTGACCATTGCTACACGAACGAATCCGTCTTCTCCTGGGTGAACGTCTATGATACGTGCTAAAGGCCATTTCATGGGATATTTTTATTTTTTACTAGGACTAGTTGCCCGTGTTCGAAATTTCAAGTCTATTATGTAATCTAGCAAGGGACTGTGTGTGCAATCGATCCCAAAACTGAAGTGATCATTTCTGCGTAAGTTGCTATCGTTTCAAGATTGATAAGTTATCCGGAAAAGATTGCGGAATAGCGAACATCGAATTACCGATGGGAAAGTACCCTAGCGTTAAACTTTCGTTATCGTTTATAGCCGCTCTCAGATGTGCCAAAGGATGGCTGTTGAGGCAAGCCTTTATTTGCGCTAAAACAGTATACATTTCTTCCACGTTGAAAAGCGCTTTGCCAAATGTTTTTGTCAAGTGTCGTTGAACTGACTTTGCACCTGCTTCCCAGAGTCCGCCAAAATGTGGACTTCTAGGGGAAATATGATGCCAGATGATGCCTTCCTTAGCTAGATATGCTTTCGTTTTGTTTTGAACGGCTTCGTAAATCATTCAAAGTTTGTGCTGCAAATTACTATATATATGCTTGCATCTTCCTTTTCGTGAAATGAACCGCTTAATAGCTGCGATCCACGCAGTAAGATCGCTTACTAATTCTAAATGCATCGCCTTGGCTGCCAAACAAATAAATACCGCTACATGAGCCTTAGTGGTTGTCAATCCTTATTTTATCTTGATTGGACCAGAATAGTTTATTTGAAGTCACTCGGCTGGTGGGGAGATTGCCCATAAATTGGGGTTTAGGCATTGCGTTACTCCTAAAACACGGTATGCATTTATGAATGCATGTCTTTACGATTTTTGACGTTCCTACTGTCCAGGATTCCTTTCGCACGGCGTCCAAGGTTAATTGTGCTGACCCGAGTAATGTTTTCCGATGAAAATAGCTGATTATTGTTTCAGATAGCTTGCTGTGGGGGTTTTTCCACTGCGCTGATAGCCGCATTTTGGAGTCGTCTGCCCAAGGATACCCTCGGTATCTAAATAGAGATTCAACCGCAAAATTCGTAATTTCGAGTCGATTGGTTTTCCCTCAATCAATTTGGCAATTTCGGCTTCGAAAACTTCCAGCTGGGCATTTTTAACACATACTATTTTGGCTTCCTTTGTGCTGTCTAGAACTGCTCAAATCTGCGTCGTTGCGTTTAATGAGGAGCCAGCCATCATCGGCAATAAGCTACAACTCTCGTGAGTTTTGGAATAGCTTGAAAACCTATGGATTCGGTTTGTGTTTCCGTCTGATGTTGTTGTGAGAACAGTTTTTCTCATCTCCAGTTGAGTTATGGCATTATGGGGCGGTTTTGGGAATGGAATTGGTGGAGAATGTAAGATACTTGGGCCACTCCACCACAACTCATAATCCTTCAGTTGATTCGGTGAGAGTCCACATGATGCGCAATCCGCTGGATTATTTGCTGATTAAATATGGTGCCTTTGGGCGATGTTGCTGATTGAAGCTATCTCGTTCACACGGTTCGCGACGTAAGTATTCCGACAGGCCGGGATCACTAAGCCAGGAGAGGACGATACCTGAATCAGTGGAAGGACGATCTTGTTTGTTCCATTAACTTCACTAACAACGGGGCGCTAGCCAATTCGAGACGCGGAATGGTCTGAACTGCCAAGGGTATTACCTTTGTTTTTTAGGTTAATAGTTTGATAATTGGTTTATCCTGTGTATCTTTCTGAATCCTAATATATATTGCTGCTGTTGTTGCTTGTCTGGCAGCGTCACAAAATCCATGGAGCTGGAACTGATCCCCAGAGGTTGTACCGACCCAGCGCGGCACTTTTATTGTTTCGGTTATGAGTATTTCGGGTATATATTTTAACCATTTGTTGCCCAAATCATCAGGCAAGGGGTTACCCCACTCTAATTTGTCTAACCACAGTTTCTACATAAAGATTTTGCCCCGTATTATGATTGGCTGAAGCCATCCCAGAGGGTCGCATTGTCGCCATAAATAATGCTACTGTTCTCTTAGTAATCCTTTCTCCCGGTTGAATTTTTCTCGTCTTAAACATGAAAACATCTTGTTGTGGGTGCCATTGCAGTCCTAACGTTTTTTTGTATCCTCTATCTTGAGACTTAATGGATAGTCGCTTCCCCTGGCGCCAATCGGAATTCTACCTTACCCAACATAAGGAACTCAGTCGACTCACGATACAATGAGATTGCTTCATCAAGTGTATCGATCTCGCTCATCAAGCTATCTACATAGAAGTCTTCTGCCAAGTACTTCACTGCTCTTGCAAAAAGCTGTTGTTCATTTTCCGCCAATTGTTTTAAGGTGCAAGTTGTTTGGAAGGGAGCACCTGCTGTTCCAAAAGTAAGCGTTCTTAATCGGTAGTGTCTGATGATGTCCGTTGAGTATGGATATCAGACGATTTGATGAAAATCTGAAATCTTTGGATTAATTTGAACTTGCCGGTACATTTTCGCTATGTCGGCTGTGAGGACTACTGGGTAGAACCTCACCCTTAAAAGGAGTGACACCAATGCATCTTGAGCTGTTGGTTCTATTAAAAGTATATCATTTCACGACTTTCCTGCTGAAGTTTTAGCGGATGCGTTGAACACGACCCGTACCTTTGTAATAGAACTGGTTTCCTTGATTACGGCATGATGGGGTAAATAGTAAAACGGATTGTTGAGTTAACTTTTCGGTACTCCTTCCATGTGGTTCAGCACCAAATAGTCCTGTAGGCATTTGTTGTATTCCTCCATCAGCTTTGGATATGCTATCAAACGCTTTTCCATTGCACAATACCTTTGTATTGCGGTTTTATGTGACGCAGCTAACTGCGACCGTGGGTCCACTTTAAACGGTAGCTCAACCTGATACCTTCCATTTTCAAATCGTTTAGTGGTTCTGCGATAATGATCCTTCATTTCCTGTACTTCTTTAGTCGGCAAGTTCTTCTGTTCCGGTTACTTTTGTTCCTAACATTTTCGAAGCGTTTCATGAAGCTCCGTTAAATTCACCATGGTAATGGCCTGGTATGCAGGCGTTCTGTAAGCGATCGGACCAGTTAAAATGCATTCAAATTTAGTTTTTTGCGCAGTGGGATGCCTTAGCCGTAAACCCTTTTGTATGATGGGTCCATAAACGTCGGCTTCTAATAGTACGTCAATTTTTGCAATGATGTGATAGTTAGGATCAGCGAGCTTGTCGGTACTGCAGCGTAACTTAACCTGATTGATGATCGTTGAAGGCAAATCAGACGTCAATCGACCCAAAATCAATGCGTTGGTACTGATGGTTTCATTCACAAATTTCTTCTGCATTGTCAATAAGATTTGCCCTTAACGCTTCCTCGTTGATGATCCTATGCCACTTACGACGACACTGGCGTGTTGTCGCTTTATTCCCAATAGTTTCACAGCTTCCTCAATCACGAAGCAATTTTGGGATTCCTGGTCTATTAGCACCGGAAGCTGTACGAACTGCTTATGCACGTTCTTTACGTTTATGATTGCTGTGGCCAGTAAAATGTTATGCATGTTTCCACCATTGATATGATTACTCTGCATCTCGACTTGATTGAGTGTACTCTCGTCTTTGGTATCAATATCTTTCGCCCGACTATCTAGGTCCAAATGTAGCATCGTGTTGTGCTTTTGTTGCATATTTTTACAAAACGGTTGATTTGCACTCGTACACTTGATGATTTTTAGGCAATTGAAACATAACTTATGAATTTTGACGGATTCCCTACGGTTTTCAATGATGCTCTTCTAGAGTTTTCCACACATATATTGAGTGATGCTCTTTGCAAAGCATGCATCCACTGATCTTCTGAGCCGGTGTGTTATCCCTAGGCCCAGGCCTTTCACTGACGTATTTTCCCGTCTTAATGAGTTTCCCACCCAATGATTTCCAGTGACCTGAATTTTCTTTCCAAGAAGTCTGCGAAATCCCTCCATGTTGGAATTTTCGTTTGGACACCGCAAAATACTTCCCACCCTTACGCGCTCCCAAGTCCAACTTATGTAACGGACGTAATATGAATGATAATTGGATACTAAGTAGAGGCCTCTATTCCGATTCTTGTCATCATCGCATTTGTTGTATCCAAATTTTTTTTTCTAACAACTTTCAATTAAAAAACATGGGAATACCGGGAGCTGACGGTACGGGTATAAAGGTTTTGTGTTCATCTTACATGAGAAATTTTCTACCCACATTTTTCCATTCTTATATGGCTAAAAACCCAAAATATTCCTTGATATTTTTTTCAAAATAGATACAAATTACAGAGATTATAATAATAATAAAAATGATCGTTGGCACAGCATTCCATATTGGACCAGGGCCTTGAAGTGTATTAGGGCACTTCATTCAAGACCGTAACGGTACACTACAGTATACTGTAGGAGGCAATGTGGTAGTCAGTATAGCGCTCGCCCGAGATTATTAACTGATTTGACTCAGGTACTCATTCACAGCTGAGTCGACTGGTATCCGACGTCAAATTACGATACAAATCCCACTGCCACCAGTGAGATTTGAACCGCAACCTTCCGTATGATAGCCTTGTGTTCTAACCACTCAGCTATCCGGATATGATGCTCACCCTAAATAAACAAACATTACCTATTACCGAATATTGTATTCTATCATATATGCATGTATATAAATTGATCATACACCTATTTTCTATTTACTTCGTGCATAAAAGTATACATATGTACATATGTGTTCAGATAGCTGAGTGATTAGACCACACGGCTGCCGTACAGAAGGTCACGGTTCAAATCTCAGTGGTGGCAGCGGAATTTGTATCGTAATTTGACGTCGGATACCAGTCGACTTAGCTGTGAATGAGTACCTGAGTCAAATTAGGGTAATAATCCTGAGCGAACGTAATGTTCACCACATTGCCTCCTATAGGTTACTGTAATCCTGTACCGTTCCGATCTTGAATGAAGTTTTCTAACACACTTCAAGGCCCTGATCTAATTGGATTGTTGCGATTATTATTATTATGTAGATATAAGTATGTATATTGAATACCTCTTGTTCAATGTACAAATATATCTATCTGAATTAGGCACTACCCCAAAGCTTGGGGTATAAATATAAATACGTACATATGTCTAGCTGGAGTAATTGATATTGTTATGTAAATGATTCAAAAACTAAAACGAAATGTGTCCCTGCAACCTCCGTTTCACGTGAGTTCACTTTGTTGTAGTATTGACGAATTGATATGTTATGATGACGTCATACACGTTTTAGAATGAACGAAATTCACACAAAATGTAACAGTTTCACCCTCTAAACTTTGTTAATATTAGTTGGATTTCCTTCAAATTTCCAAGAGTTATGCCTTATGCTATCCCCTATGCAAGTACCAAATCTTGTAGTATGAAGTGTATGTAGTGTAGCATGAATTATAATTATATTATAATATGGGAATATACTATTATTAACTTTATTTGTACAGATATCGGAACGGGATGTATTTGTGATTTTTTAAAACTTTTAGGTTGGATAGGTTCTGAGAACTAGACCTGTTATACTTTTTGTGGGTCATATTTTGAGCTTTCTCTCCCCTATGTTTCACCCGATATCAAATATGAGACCAGTTTCCAGTTCCAGTACTAATTGAACCTTTTCATTTGATACCGCACATGGTTACATTCTGTGAAAAAAAAATGTGCACCTCCATTCACATGTATGGGGAGCCCCCTTAAACTTAACACAATGGCGCTGTATGTAAAGGAAACAACAGACCACACCTTTTCACCAATTTTCGTGACAGTAGGTCCAGCCGCTTCGAAATAAATTGGGTGTGACAGACAGACAGCCATCAACTCGATTCTAATAAGATTTTGTTTCACAAAAAACCTTAAAAAGGGCGGTGACAAAATGTAACCCAGGCGAATTCAGCTTTCGTTAAGAAACTCTTCAGAGATTTTGCCTCTTTGTCGCTCACTATCAATCTATCACATTTTTACACTATCGAGATTGTGATTCCCCTTTGAGGTGGAGAATAAGAATTCACTCAAAGTATTCCCTATTTGTCATAAGATGTGACTAAAAGGGACATAAGTTTATGGGTTAACCACCTGTAGATTTCCGAACTATTTTGTCAACGAAATTTCCCCATTCGGATAACCAGAGTTGCAGCATTAGAAGCTGGACATTCTGGGACTAGGTAGGGTTAGATGGTAGAACTCTAGAGAACACTACTCCCCCATTTACGGAGCTGAACTGTTATACTCCGGAAAGCCCGACGGAAGTAAGATTGAATTTGGTATTGGATTAATGTTTATGGCAACCACCATCCGTCAGAATACTGCCTGAGAGACTTCGTTCTAAAATGTTGAACCACCAACGGAGGTTTCTGATACAGAAGAAAATGGGGTTCTCACGTGCAGTTGAATACAGTCCAGGAGAAAAGTTTGTAAGTTTCTACAAATTTCACCATCTCGTAATCTGTGGCAGGTTGTTCGAGCACAGGATCTGCCACAAAGTCAACCCAATCAGATTGGGGTGAGCAGTAAATTTAGGAGGTGTATTCTGATATTAGTCTGAAAAGAACCGCCTGCATGTCGCTACTGGGTCCGCTTGTAGATGAACAGAGCGTCGGCCCCCAAATTCAATACGGGTCGTTTCTGCAATCAGGCTGTCCAGCAGTAGGAAATATTTGTTCACTGGGCTACCATCAAATCGGT